>NC_142010.1:235526669-235811669 GCF_049901735.1 Notechis scutatus
GCTGACTTGTTAAGAAAAAGGGTAATTAAAATGGGGTTTTAATGTAGTGAAGGTTCTGATAACCTTATATCAAATGAAAAGCCATAATTAGAGATGATTCACTGAATAGGAAGTACCCTGGAATTAATATTGAAAGTGCAAATCCTCTAAAGTAGCTCCACTTCTGACAATATCCCCAAAACGATCACCATGGATAGGACAGGCTTTAAAAAACAGTCTCAGAGATCATAATATATCAAGCTGAAAAGTAGAATATAATTTTGGATGTGATTGAGCTTGGAGGCTCTTCTCTTGGTGTCCATCAGGCTCTCTGACATTCCTAACTTTACTTGATCAATCAATCAATTTTACTTATTTTTTGATTAAAAAGAGAGACAAGGAAAGAGACAGAGACTGGCATTCTACAAAGCAAAATCTGCCAACCATCAACCTTATTTTCAAGAATTCTTCTAAGTATCAAATATTCAATCTGATAATAAAGGTGCGTGAATGGAGTCCAGTGTTTTCTATGGAAACGTGCCTACTTATTTCAGAAAAAAAGACAACGACAAGGTGGGATGATGGTGATATGAAATAATCTGGAGGCTTGCTGGGGAAAGTTCATGAGCTGTATTCCTGTATGTTTCACAACTAGTTTCAACCATCATGCAACCTTCAGGGCCCCCCTCTATTCTGTGAGAACAACTGCAACGTATTCTCAAAAACTATAATTTTTAAAGTTAGGCTGACTAACCTAAACATATTATTTACTTTTTAACCTGCTTGCCATAGGCAATTGTAAGTAACCAGATATTTTCATTCATAAATTGAAAGTAAAAGCCATGGATGGTAAGACAATTTTCTTTCAAGTAAAAATGCTAAAACATGGTCTTCTTCATCATTGTGTCCTTTAGATAGTTTGGATTGAACCTCCCATAATTCTTAGTCCAATACGACGGCAAAAGATTGGAAAAATATTTCTGATTAGTTCAATCTACTTAATTAATTATTGAAGATATGGGTCTTTAGGCCACATGTACAATCACCTGCTACCAACTTTTAACTTAATCATCAAAATCAACCATTTTATTTATAAATCTTCAGTTGGGAAATGCCAATAATTTGGAAATATCTTGATTAGTTAGCTGGTAGATCTGTACAAAATATATTGTGCTATGAGATCAATATGATTTATTGAAGTGTTATTTGTCACTGTCCTATCAACATAAACATAATGCCTAATAATTTTCAGTATTTGTGAAGAGAACACTGAATCTTGTAGGTTATAAAAATTAAGTAACTTATCCTTCTAAAATATTCTATTCCCCTCCCATCCTCACTCTCTTTCTCTCTCTCAGGCCATAAAACAAAAGTCATTCTTGACATATTTCAAGTCAAAATAAAAATCAGATCACAAACAGGTATTATTCCTGTACAGCCTGATGTAAAATATAGGAGGTCTGCAGGCAAAAATACATTCTTATAAACTATCATGTAAGGAAAAATATTCAGTGCTTTAAGAGTTGAAAATCTATCATTTAAACTTAAATTTTACATGAGAAAAACTACCTGAAATCTGTCTTTCCTGTCCTCTGGTGAACCAAATATTTACAATATTTAGGAATAATACAGCATTCTATAAATAAATAGGAATACAGTATCTGAAAAATGATTGAGAGCTAACTATTGCTTTACATATAATGGCTGTGTTTGCACACTAAACCACACATTGCCAATCTTTTTATACACCATTCAATTTTTGCCAGTTCTTGGACACTGCCTGGACAAGTCCCTGCAGTTTTGTTGGCAAGATTTTTCAAAAATGGTTTGCCATTGCCGCCTTCTAGTGGTCAGAGAAAGTGACTGGCCCAAGGTCACTCAAATGACTTTGTGCCTAAAGTGGGCTAGAATTCATGGTCTCCAGGTTTCTAGCCTGATGCCTTAATCACAACACCAAACTCGGTCTCAGTCATGTTTCATCCTTTGTTAATTCATTTGTACTCAGAAATTTTGAATAATTGAATAAACTATGGCATAGTTAACTTTATATAAATTTATTTATTATATTATAGATAGTTATTTAATTATATATTATAATATAAATATATTTCATGAACAAAGCCAATATAAAGTTAGAACTGTATATGGAATTGGGATGAGAATATTTCTTGAGATGTGTTGGCCAAAATGAATTGCTGAGCATTTGTTTTAGATACAAGGCCCTAGGTTTTACCTTCATTATTTTTTTTTTCAAAACTAGGCCAAAAAGGTTTTTACAGCAAAACTGCAATTATCACTAGCTTCATCATTATTTGGCCAAAGACTACACAGGACATTGGACAAACATGAAGTCATCAGAGTCATCAGACATTGAAATTCCAGTCATTTTTAAGGCTTTCGGACAGGGAAAAAAATTGCAGTCATTTTTAACGCAGGGAAAAAATACAGTAGGTGAAGTAAAAGTTACAAAATCTTATTGCATCATTAAGTCACTTATTTTGGTACCAAAGAACGAAAAACTGCATGTCACCATTTTGATCTGGCAATATTCTGAGAACCCACAAAATACTTCAAAAGTAATTTTTCTTGGGAAAAGCCTATCTTTGGCTACAATCAGTGGGCTGGATTAATGGTCTAGCTCAGTAAAAGAAACTCCACATTTTCTGTGTTATCTACTTCTATGATTTTGCTCCTTTCCTCAAATTATTGGGATGTCCTCTAGACTAAAGTATTTATTGTACTCCTGTGATTCAGCATTCTTGTCAACGTAGAGGAGGCAAAATGTTTTTCAATGGAAGTTACACTCTCCCTATTAGCAGAATAGCCATTCTCCCTATTAGCAAAATTTGCTTAGAAAGAGTCTAAAGGTGTAAATGAAATAGAAATAAATAAGCATACTGTCAACTCATAAAATAATTCTATGGTCTTTTAGAGTTGCCAACAGAAAGGGAGGGGGAAGCAGCTTGCAACCAAAACTGCATTCCACAAATGTTTTCAAGATAGTAACTAGATGAATGAAGTTTCTGCTGCACAAAATTCTAACTGGAGAGCATGATTGATGACTCTTGGATATGGATGTGTCCCATATGGTCTAACGGTTAGGATTCCTGGTTTTCACCCAGGCAATGCTGCACCTTCTAACTCCCAATAAATCCTTTTGAAGTTTTGGAAATTTGGCTCGAGACTCATGATTTAAATGGGGTTAAGTGCCAGAATCCTGACACATGCATTGACATTGTGGCTTGGAAGCTCAGCTGGACTATTCCTGACAGGGTTGCACGACGGTAGAACTGAATCTGGAACATTTTAGTTGTTCTGGATTTAAGCCAAATACAATCCTGTTGTCCATTTTTCCCCTTTTCCACGTGGTCTGTATACCAATCCTCCAGTTGGATCATCTCAGCATATTCCTTCCCTTCCTTTGACTGCTATTGCTATGCATGAATTCAAGTGTGATAGAACTAGCTGGCTCACTCACTCCTTCCTAGATCTCACCAGCATCTTTACTCCCTGGAGCTGCTACGGCTGTAGCTACTGACCCTACTATCTTTCACCCCAGAATAGCTCTGCCAGGAACACACAATGTTCTGAGCTCCTTTCTGAGCCAAAAACCCCATGTTCCAGGTCTATCTTCAGACAGAATGCACATAGTTTGATCTGAGTGTGAAACACCTAAAATTGACAATTTTGTGCGTGGAATGATACATGGACCATTTTGTACATCTCTAAAAAGGAACATTTCACTACTGCATAAAGGAATGGCAGGATCATATGCCAATTCCTTCCTGTAAGGAAGTGAAGTAGCAACAACAGCCACAGTCCCTCCCACCTTCTCTCCCTCCCTCCCTTCCTCTACTGAAGTCTCAGACAAAAGTTGTATGGCAGAAGGAGAATAAATAAAACATACAGTACAAACTATATTAACTTTATAATTTATTTCACTTCAGCTTTGATCCGCATTTGGCTCATTTCCGTTGCTCACCCACTTTCGAAGTGGGTTCTCTGGCAGGTCTGCCAGGGCCCCTGCCTCAGAAAATTGTGCATCCCCATGACCTCTTTCTGTGCTATAACCCAATCTTAAGATTTGCAGTGCAAATAAATAAAGGCTTGGAACAGAGCAAGCTAAATGACACACCAACTAGCGTATTGTTTAATACTTAAATAACATTATGTAAAGTTTTATTAGATGTGTTATTTTTAACATATATAATAGTGCAGACATGTAGCACAGAACTTTTGCTCAATTCAGCTCACTTAATTCTTAATATTCCTCATTTGATGGCCTTGTAGTGTACTTTTGCCTGGTACAAATTCTGGATAATCAGATAAGAAAAGTACTAGTATGTACTGTAAAGTCAAAGCCAATGGAAGAAAAACTAGTGAAACAAAAGGCATTTGTTCTTTTGAGATGAATTATAAGTTGTACAATGATTTGGTTTTCTCTTTCTTTCCGCCATCTGTCATTCCCTCCTTTTTTCCCTACTGGTTCTTTGTAGATTATTGCCTGGCACTGCATTAAAAGATATTATTAGTCCAAAAGAGCAGCTGTAGTCTTACACTAATATCTGTTCCAATGTACCTGACTGCATTGGAAATGTTGTAGTAGATTGGTATAGCAGAGAATAATGAACTGCTGCACCCCATTGAAATGTAATTACACAGCACTCTTGTTCTTAAGCCTATAAGGTGAAAGAAAGATGAATAGTGAAAGTAAAAACCGCTGACCCTTCAAAGTTTAATTTACGTTATGCATTCCCTTGCCCTTCTGATAGGTTTTAGAAAGGTCATAATTTAGGGTATTTTGCTGTTGATAAATGATCTGTATGTTTGTGTTCACATGCACCAATTGATTTGTTATAGCCAAAATATTGTTTCTATAACAACCTGCAAGACTTGAAGAAGTAAACAGCAGGCAAATTGAAATCCAGGTGGGAGATGAAACAAAATTTGATCTTTGGTGGGACTGGGAGGTGGGGGAAGAGAAATAAGAAACCTTGGTATCTCCTGGAAGAAGAAGTAAGTCAAAAGAGCTGCTTAATTTCCTTAGGATAACTTTGTACAGGTCATGGCATTCCCATAGGTCTCCCAACCTATTGGTGAAGATCCAGCTGATTGCAGTGGCTTGGTGTTGTCCACGCAACTTGGAGAGCTCCCTAAGACCGCAAAGGGTGGTTGGGGCAATTTTCCCGCCTTTCTTGCCTTGGATGAGGCTCCTTGTTTCTGGGCCCAGTTGATGCATTATGCATCAGGGTTGCCTGCAACTGACAGCCCCTCAGCCAGCATCTACTTGAAAAGCAATGCTGCTAATCAAAGTCGACACATTTGAATGTCCAGACACACACACAGAGAAATTTACTAATCAAAAAGTGTATTTCCTAGGGCTGTCTCCAGAGAAATCCGCAGGAAGAAATTGGAATAATTTATTAGCTTACAAGTTTTCGTTGACAGTTAGCCCAAGGCTATTTATCTCTGTAATAGAGAACGTCTCCAATGTGGCAAAATTGACCAAATCAAACAGCTTTGATCAGAAAATGAATCTGGCAAGGCTGTCTGTCTGCTGGTCCCTGGGGAATGGCGGGAAACAAACAAAAAGATTTAACAAGTGGTCAATAGGAAAAAGAAGGGGAGAACATTTGCAGGCTGCAAACTCCAGGAGCTTCCAATACACACACACACTCTCTCTCTCTCTTTCTCTTCTCTCCCTCCTCCTCCCCTCTCTCAGAGAGAGAGAGGAGGAGGGAGGGAGGAGAGAGAGAGAGAGAGAGAGAGAGAGAGAGAGAGAGAGAGAGAGAGAGAGAGAGAGAGAGAGAGAGAGAGAGATGGCTGAAAAAATAAATTATGTCTCTCATCATAATGTTTAAGTCAGTGGTTATGCATAATCGCAGTCATGCAGTCCAAACTGAGAAGCAATTCTTGGCTAAAGGGCACAAAGATAAATTGCTCTAGCCAGAGGGAGGGGGGAAGCTCAAACTTCTACTTTAAAGGAAAAAAATAAGCTTTCCTTAGCACTAAGTCTCATCCAATACCTTCTCATTTTTACAGCATTAAAACAGCATCACTGTTTGCTCCAAATCCAAAAGAGACGTCAGAAATTAGGTGCAACTCTTTGGAGTTGTCATTTTAAATGTGATATGTGTATCTGAATGTTTTTCATTTTTACGTGGTTGCATGGCTGGAGGAGTTGCTGTCATCCTACTTCATTCTCTTAGTTCAAATATGTCAATTATTTAGCTTCAAATTAATTAGGCAAGAATTAATGCATTGGGTAAGCACATTAAAAGTCAACACTAAATCCTTACAATTACATGTGCAACCTCTGGCAGAGAGCAATATTTGCTGAAACAGTGTCTCCTGGTATTAAAGGAAAAAAAATGTCTTTTTGTGATCAACATATACACTCTAGAAACAACAGATTTCCTGCTTCCTAGCTGAGTTCAGGCACTTCAGCTCTTGAGAACATCACTGGGATTGAAGTTAGTTAAAATTAGTGAAAATAATTCTTACAAGACTTTAGATTCCCCAGGACTGCATGTGTCCACTGACACTTCCTTTGGTGGCTACTGACACTTTGTTTCTCCTGATTTCCCTTTATTTATATTCTTTTAATTAAACTAAATTAAATGAAAAGCTAAAACATTGCAAAACAAAAGAACATTCTCAACAATGTCTTTATCTGTAGGTATATTTTGTGGCATGATGTTGACTCCAGAGAAATTCTGTAAGGGAGTTAATAGAGCAGTGTGATTTTAGGGAAGGCTGCCTAGAAAAAAAAAAGTCAGCTGAGCATCCTGGGAAACTAGAGAAGATTGGCAGATCTCACCATCCTGCCATATTGCACATGACATGCTCTCAAAACTCCAAATAATATATGGTATTCACTGGACCAAAACGGGTAATAATTCCTGTACTAGATTTTTTTAAAAAATTTTTTAACTTTGATTATGGTTCAAAAATTCACAAATATTTTCAATATTGGTGGTTCTGGCATGATAACATGGCTCACGGTACTGCATTAGTATAGGTCAATGCCTCTCAACTTCAACAACTTTGAGATGCAAGGTCTTCAACTCTCCAAATTCCCCAGTCAGCATGAGTTGAAGTCCAGGCATCAAGTTGCTGAAGTTGAAAATATTGGCGTAGCTGCTACAACATCTTATTCTGAAATTTTACTTATAAGGGAATCACATCTTAAGAGGCTGGTTTGAGTTCTGCTTCTGAGTGCACACTCAGATAACTATCTCCAAAGATTAACTGTGCCCTTCAACACTTTGTTCACAGTAAATGGAGTTATATTCTGACCATGTACTCATACTGCAATACTTCTTGATGAAGTTGCATGGACATCCGTTTTGTTGGAAAATATAGCATAGATGATCTGTTTCCTTTTTCTGATGGTCAGAGAAGCTATGTAAGAACATCATGAGAGGAGCACAAGCACACTGTAGCAATCCTGAAAGTCAGAAAAAGGAAACAGATCACCTATACTACTTTCAACAAAATGGATTACCACACAACTTCATCAAAAAGTGCCTGACCACTCAACCCAATATAGTACAACCAACACAAACTGTGAAAAAGATAACATTGCCATACATCAAAACATCTCAGAAACCTCCAACAGACTATTATAACCACATGGCATCTGAGTAGCACACAAACCAACTAAAGCCCTCCAAAGCATATTCAGTACAGCAAACCAAAAGATTCGGCAGCCTCATAAAGAAAAACAGGTGTCATCTACTACAGGAAGGATTGCAATGGCCACTATGTAGGACAAATGAGCAGAAGACTAATAGAACGCATCCATGGACACCAACTAGCAGTCAAAAAACATGATGAAAACACCTTAATTTTCAATATATGGACAGACTTAACCATAGTTTCAACTGGAATACTTTGAACATTCTAAACGAAGCCAAGACCAAAACACTTGAAGCTTGGTGCTCAAATCAGTCATCAACAACAGACACATAGAGATAAGGACATCTACATACCACTCAAAAGAGATAATAAAAAAGCCAAAAAGGAAACAAAAAGATTAAACACCTCCTCATTAGCAGTCAACACCCAGATGGACATAAATTAGACCAGCAATCAAGAAGTAAACAATACACCAATAAAGGAACAGCCAAACAAGCTAACAGTAAACAACAGCCCAATTAAGAAAACACTAAGGCCACTTCCACCAACACTGACAGGGCAAGTCACTAATATATGAGAGCAAATCTCACCCCCTTCTAGCAGTGATGATATTATCTAGTTTGGTAATGAAACATCTGCAAGAAAACAACCAAGCTAGAGAGCATTAAACACTGTGATCCCACAGTTCAACCCTGAGCTACATCCTCTTCTGTTGGTAAAGGAAACACTTTCCCCTGAAATATTGGGTCCTGCCCACATAAGTGATAAGTTATACCTAATTTGTGTCATTGCTTTCTCTGTGGCATTTGCCCAACCAACCTCCACCAGTGGCTGTTATTATGAGCTGTTCATTTCCACAGTGCAGCCAGTTGTGCCTCTCACAGAACTGAGCTTCTTTAATCCAGCAACTCAAACTTCTGAAGCAACTTTTACTTATTTGATCTGAAATCTGCCTGATAAACAAAGATATATAGGAAAACTACAAAGTTAGCTGAACAACTGAAGTTGGCTAAAACATTTTTAAAAAGTGACAGAAACTCAGAAAGGAATCAGAAGTTTAACTGCAATAAGCCTTGGTGGCGCAGTGGTTAGAGTGCAGTATCAAACTAATTACAAAATATGGATTTTATTCTTTGTGTGTTGTGAAATTAAAGAACAACACAAGTATTCTTTTGGAAAGAGGATAACAACAACATAATCATATCTTCCAGATTCTCTCCAGCACAAAATAAAAGCAATTGACTTCTTAGAGCCTTTTTGAGACTTTTAGTTGGTAAATAGGAATAATTGGAGCACACATTTAAAACTCTTAATAGGTGAGTGAAGAAATTTTGTTCATAGAAGATCTGAACATCAAAAACATTAGATTTATGAAGCTTCAGTGGTGACAGATAACGCTTTAGGTTATGGCACTGTTCACATAAATAATGGGTATAGCAGAAAATGCCATCATCACAGAGATACTTTCCTGGAAGTATTTACTCAGGAATTGTAGCATTCACATATTTCTGCTTGAGAGAGATGCAGGTTGTACTTACTATATATTTTTTGCCATACTATTCTTTTTCATCAACCCAGGTAATATATGTTTGTATGAAAAATATACATTTGGACTAGATGACCTATAAGGCCCCTTCCAACTCTGATTATCTGTTATCTGTATGAAAGCTGACACCAAGAGAACTATCTGGTATGAATAGTCAGTCTCCCATCTTAACTAATATATTTAGTTCTGGGCATTCATGCTTCAGGAAAGATTCACAGAAATTTTAAAAGGTCCCCAGAAGGACAATAAGGATGACCTGGCAACTAGAAATTAAGTTCTATGAAGAGAGATTGAGCTGGCATGTTTAGCCTTGAGAAAAGACAAGTGAACATTCTTCAAGTACCTGAAAGGTTGTCACACAGAAGAAGGTCAAGACCTGTTCTCTCTCCTCCCAGAGTGGAAAACACAGATTAACTTCCTGACATTAATAGCAGTTTGACAGTGGAACCAATTGCATTACCCGGAGAAGTAGTGGGCTCCCTTTTGTGGAATTGTTCATGCAGGGGCAAGAGAGATGGCCATCTGACTGGGAGGCTTTGATTTGCATTTGTGTACTGAGCAGGAGGTTGGGTTTAGTAGCCTAAGTGGCCCCTTCCAATGTTATGCTAAATCATGGCTTTTCTTTCTTTCTTGAATTTTTGTTTTTGGTAGGAAGACTATATCAACAGACTATATTTTCAGAAAGTCATCTGAAACTGATGTCCAAGGAGATTTAATCCATTTCCTCATCACTGCAGGGTCCAAATCCATTTATGCTGAAGAGTGGAAAAATAAGAGAAAGGTCTGTGTGGAAGATGCAAACCAAAAAGTTGTCCCGAGTCCATGAGAGGATTGGAGAAGGCAGGAAAAAAAGACTGAAAACAGCATTGACAGTGAATGATAAGATTTCCTTCCAAAGCAGCTTCCATATGTATTGAGTAGAACTATCTTTACACTTCCTTGCCTTCTTCTGTAGTCACAAACTTTATCAGGGAAAGGAGCGAGGGGCAGGGATGTCTCTGGGGCAAATGGATCATTTTGACAAAAGCAGTGTTGCGTTTTTGCACTAGACCCTGTCCTTTTGTACATAATTTGTGACCACACACACATGTCCAAAAGAGGTAAATTGTGTAGTATGATGGCAGCTTGATTCTTATGTGATTTTGAATAAAAGCAGCAGGATATTCAGATACCCACATTATTGGAGGGGGAACAGGTCAAAAAAGTTAAGATGGTATCAGTAGCAGGGCATTCAAAACTCTGCCATCTTGTAAATGTTGTGACTACCATCTTGATTTTTTAACCCTCCCTCCTCCATCGTCACTGGATAATTTTATGAGAAGGTTAAGAATGAATGGAAGTGTGAAATCAGTATCAAGCACTTTTATATCATATGTAACAATAAACATAATATGCTGCCTTTTTCCTCTGAGGGAAGGTCTACATGTTTTCATACTATTATTATTACAATTATACAAAGTCCCTCTCCTACCCAGTGTAATGTTCTAGAACTTACTGTAAAACAGTTGTCCTACTTTGGTTGGGAATTTTGGAAGCTGAAGTCTGAATTCCTTGGGGAAAGGGGATTTGATCCAACAATTACTCCAGCCTTAATAATATTTACAGTTACTTTTGCATACTTTCGCATTATCAAAAGATTGTTAACATTAGGAGTGAATCAACACTATGTTATTAGTTCTAATCAAGACAAATGGCCTCAGTCAGTAAACAAAAATTGATAAGCACTGTTGACTCCATTGTTGCAGTTGAGCAACTATATATGAGACTCAGACATCAAATACAGGAATAAAATATAAAAAAATTATTGCAATTTTTTTTACTGAAATGAAGATCCTGATATATAGATATAAGTACAGACCTATATAAAGTCCTGCTTATAGTAGCAATATCAGTGGAACACTGAGCGTTAAATCTTTTCATCCCAAACTGGCTGTGTAGTAATACTACTTTCCAACATTTGACTGATGATAAGAAGAAATTAACTGAAGCTCAGATCAGCCATATGGAAAAAGTTATTATTGGGAATAGAAAATCTGCTGGTACTGGAATTTTTTTTTTTGTCACGAGCTATGAAGGCTGATGTTTC
The DNA here is from genome assembly GCF_049901735.1 of Notechis scutatus. Taxonomy (NCBI): domain Eukaryota; kingdom Metazoa; phylum Chordata; class Lepidosauria; order Squamata; family Elapidae; genus Notechis; species Notechis scutatus. The sequence continues at coordinate 235,537,922 of NC_142010.1, forward strand.
CTTTGTTACAGTAGATATCACAGTTAAGTGCTTAGGTAATTCGTAGATATTCTAAAAGATACACAACTTTTTGAATACCTTCTCCAATCTAGTGTACTCCTTAAGTATTGGCTTCCACCTCCTATAGTGCTCAGGTGTCATGGTCATCTGTTGGGTTATATATCAAGAAAGCTGAATTCATGTATTACGAGGACTTAACTTCTAAAAAGTGCTTCTATACTTTCTTGAAGGTGACATTAGATCATGTATTTTCAAGTGTATTGTCAAAATCTGCCTTGTTTGGTTTTGATCTGGGATATGCTGAGCCAGCTATAGTGTTTGTAAACCATTATTTAGTAGTACAACATGTCAGTTTGACTCATTCAGCAACCATAGTTAAAAACAAGCCATCTCTTAGCACAGTAAGAAATCATCCTGGCTGTGAGCTTTTAGAAATAGTTTTATCTTGAGCCTATGAACTTAGAACAGAAAGTAGCTGTCTGTAATTTACAAAAGAAGGGACCTAGTGCTAATTTATTTCTGCACCAGTTGGCACTAATTTATGTATATTTATTAGTTCTGCCACCTGGTTAGAGAAATGTTAGTCAATTGCATGAAGATTAATCAATCAACTAATCAACTTTACATACACTTGCACATGAATAGAAATTATAGTTTTGACTATTGAAACATATTTCTTGTGTTTTGGAATGATATATTGCGGCATTATGTTTATATATGTTTTGAGGCATATTTTATAGCAAGTGTTATTATAGGATACTACAACTGTACATATTCTGAATTGCTGAATAGTTGAATAATTGGATAACAGTTAAAGGACATATTATGCTCACCTAATTTTTGGATTATTGAGTAAAACTAAAATAATAATAAAATAAAACAAATCGTAGTTGTTGGGGTTCTCACATCATACTAAACTAAACCATAATGTATAAACTATGAAAGCTAGGGTTACATAAAATACTTAACCTAGTAAAGAGACCAGTGTATTGGTTATTATAATGTATGAACCATATTGGAATCTTAAAATCTTTGTTTAGAAGGAAGCAATTTTGAGGATATTAAATTGGTTCCGCTGGTCACTGATTTAACTATTAGCAGTCACCTCACAAACTTTTTTCCAATTTCTTTCCATTTTTTCAAACTTCTGAAATTGTTTTAAAACACAATTGTATATGTATGATTAATATCACATTTTTTTAAAAAACAAACTTGCATATTTTAAAAACCAACAGTCATGATAAGACATGAATCACAAATTGCTGGTGGAAACAGATTGTAATGGTCTATGAGAGTGACTGAGAAACTAGGGGATCAGAAATTTAGGAAGGAGCCATCCTAATTGGTCAAGCTTTTAAAAATGCCAGCATGAGATTCATATTTTCAAACTTTGAAGATTTCATTAATGTAGCTTTGCAATGAAGTAGAGTTAGTTTCCTGTCTGGTCTACCTGGAAAGGCTGAGACAGAGTGACTGTCTTCTCCACCTGACACATTTAAAAGTGAGGCTGGAATAGTGTAGCTCCATTCTACTGGGTAGATCAGGGGTGTCAAACTCACATCATCACGGCATCATCATGTGACATATCAGAACTTTTTCCCCCCCCCTCTGCTAAACTGGGCATGGGTAGCGCATGACACATCCAGCCCGTGTCCAGGAGTTTGACAGCCCTGGGTAAATCCACTGTACAGCAGGAGCTTAGACTGGGTGATCTCCCAGCTCCCTTGACACATTGTAGTTTTCACCTTCTGTTTTATGAAGTCAGTGGGATTATGCCCTGTGATGATATAAGACTGGGAAAAGAATGGGTTATAAGGTGCCCAGGATTGTTTTAAAATGATTAGCTATATAAATGTTTTAAATAAAATAAAAAGCAATCTGTGGAGTTCTATTCTTTTTTGGCAGGTTTGTATTACTCTTAAAAGAAGAATTTCTTCTAGTATGAGAAAAGCAGGAATGCCTCTTCTTCTTAGACAGCATTTATTACCCAATGTTTTTGAAAACATTACCTTTTTTATCAGGAGCCTGCCTTAAGCAAAAAGGGTGCTATTTAATCAATTAAACCAAACTGATTCATCTAGCCAATTTAATATGTTCCTTACACTACTTAGTGGGTTCCATCCTGGTTTCACTCTAAGATAAGAGAAGTGGCAATAAGAATTAATTCTAAATGATGAAACATTTTGATACTAATGTTTAAACAGATGTTCTAAGTCAAGGATGAGATTTCTACTCAGCATTTTAGGGAAATAATAGTCTATACTGGAACATAACAGATTTGTTTGGTTTTGATCTACATTGAATGAACTCAACCATTTTGGATTATAAAGTAATGGTTCATGTTAGTATTTTATCTGGGTTCAGATCTACCTTATTCAATAACAATGGTTAGAACAAAATATGATATGGCACAATCTATAAACACAGTCAAAACCCAGAACTATATTGGTATGAATACCAACAGTGAAGTAAAATAGGAAAATGTATGTTGAAATAAATCTACAGTTATAAGGCAGAAATACCTCATCTGTTCTTGTCTCTGTTAAATACTTTTAGAATAATCCAACATAGTTCTGAGTTGCTAAGGAAAGTGGCACTGCTTTCTCTTTAAGACTTTGATCATTAGTCTTACAATGACACCTAACTAACGAAATCACGGTCTGAAAATTCATTTTAGCTGGACTCTGAGACCTCAGGTCTCCTTTGACCTTAAACACTTTCCTCAATGCCATTAAATAAATTAAATGTTTAAATTACTTACATTAGCTTTAATTATATAAGTATAGAGTCAATGAGGAATAAATCTAGAATGGGGAGACTTTAATTTAAATAACTAGCTTTAACTTTGAAGAGGATGAATGCTCTAGCGGAATGAGGAGCTTGCTGGTTTTAGATTGGTTAGCAGGCAAATTGATGTATTCTAAGATGTGATGACCAAGTAAATCAAACTGGTAGTCAATTTGGTATATAGTAAACTAGTTATTTTCCAGTTACATACTAATAATGGTAAGAAGATAAAGATCTTCCAGTGTAACGGGCATTAAGGGCTTTTGGTGATGCAAACAATTGCCAATAACAGTAAAAAAATCAGATCTTACAATCTCTATCTATCAGCATACTACAGTATTTATTTCAGATAATGACAGAATGCTGGGGAAAGACATACATAATTCAAAATGGGACGGTTAGTATAAGTTTGGTATACAGTTAAAGCATCAGGCTAGAAACTGGGACCATGAGTTCTAGTTCACTTTAGGTGAAAAGCCAGCAGCTGAGTGACCTTTAGCCAGTCACTCTTCCTCAGCCTTAGAAAGCAGGCAATGACAAACCATTTCCAAAACTCTTGCCAGAAAAACTACATGGACTATTCCAGGTTGCATTCAGGAGTCAAGACTGACTTGAAAGCACTTTTTTTTAAACCACTAAGATGGACACAAAACTCCACTGAAGGTGGCACTATATATCTTTGTTTCTTTATTCTTAGGTAGATCATCAACTATACCCTTTCTGCTTGTTTGTCAGCACTACAGGCCAGATACTACTGAGGCCATCCTTCTCCTATTCCCAGTCCATTGTAAATGTAGCCAGTGCCTAAGATTTCCAAATGCATTTCAAAAGTGGTGTTTTCCAACCTGAATCATCTTAAGCCGCTCAAAATATCAGTAGTGCTTCATTCCAATCTAGTGACACCACTACATCCAAGTGGCTGCAGAACCACCCCTTCAGGAGCTGGTAAGTGACCTGTACAACCATTTCATACTTGGCTTCCAGGTGGCTCTCTTTTTAGCTGATCAGTGGATGCCATTTTCCTATAACCTTGTGGTTGAGCCAACTATTTGCTGTTAAATAAATAAACCTTCTTTGTTCCACGTTTTCCCACTCATTGTATAACCTGATCACTCTCTTTAACTTTTACAACTCCCAGCAGATCCTCTTTCAGTTTTTGCCCAGATTGGGTTAAGCATCCTTAACTGGAATAGTTCTTCTTCTTCTTCTTCTTCTTTTTTTTTTGCAGTTTAAAAACAAAGTGTTGCAATATGGGCACAATGTCATCTTGGAGAAGGGGAAGTTGAGAAAATGCTTGTCTCATAGTAGCATTTTGCAGGATTGAGATGATTGAATGGGAGAAATGGAGTCATACATTGGGGACAAAAGTATTCCTTTGATTCTTTGAAAGTTTAACATTTTTTCCTGAAATCATCATTCATCTAGTTATGAAGGTCCAGTAAGGAAAAAAAAATTAAGGGGGCTGCATTAGGACCAAGTGAGATAATTCAGAAAAGGAGACAGGGTATCTGTCTCTGCAAACATCTGAGAAGGCATAGGAGAAGAGTGAGGAGGACAAAGTTGTCCTCACTAGTGGTGGGATTCAAATTTTTTTACTACCGGTTTTGTGGACATGGCTTGGTGGGCATTGCAGGGGAAGGATACTGTAAAATCTATAGTCAGAGGTAGTATTTGCTGGTTCTCTGAACTACTCAAAATTTCTGCTGCTGGTTCTCCAGAACTGGTCAGAACCTGCTGAATACCACCTCTAGTTCTCATAAGGATAAGGTGAGCAGCAGTCCACTAAAACCAAATGCTCATCTTGATTTCATCTATGCATTGCTTCCCATTGTACTTATTTATTTTTCAAATGTAGAAACCGTCCATTTCCCTCACACAGGGAAGTATCCATTTGACTGCATACTTTTTATGAGAAGAAAAGTTAAGTAGCTTAATTTACTGGAGCTACGTGTAAACACCTGGGGAAAAAAAACAGGAATGCAACAGTTAAATGTTAGACTATTCCTAACTTACTAAACTCTAAAGAATAAAAGATACTTGTTTTACACATGTGGAATTAAAAACCTTAAAGTATTTAATAAATTCACATGCACTTCTCTATCATTTGTTAAAAAGTATTAATTTAGCAGATTTTCCTATCAGACTCAGTTTTTCAAATTTCCATCATACACGTTCTTCAATCATATCTCAACTATAATGTTGGAAATACCTGATTAATTTAAGCCAGAAGTACATCATACACATACTGACAGCAGTATGGAAATGTAGTAGGTGACTAATAATAATACTGTATATGCACATAATAGTAATAATAATAATACTGTATTAATATATATTATTAATAATAATACTACTACTACTAATAATACTAATAATACTAATAATAATACTAATAATAATACTATAATAATAATAATACTAATAATACTGTATATGCATATAATAGTAATACTGTATATGCATTAGGAATTTCAGATTATTCCAGCTGGAGAGCTCTGAATGAAATGCTTTGTTCAACTTTGTGCTTGTGAAAAAATGATTCTTCCATAGAAAATATAATAGTATTTTGTTATGTTTATGTTACATTATGGCAGAAGTCACAGACATTTCTTAAACACTCTCCTGTTTACTTGTTCGGTCTATATATCTGAATGACAAAAAAGTGGCACCATGGAAAGAACTATCATACTTTCATGATGAAAATGCAACCTAAGTTTTGAGATAAGTGCACACAAACCAAAGAGCTCAGGTCAAAGAGAGAAGACAAAATAACAGAAGAGTTGAGAAATTAGAGCAAACAAGTATATTTTATGTATGATGCTCCCTCCATGATTGTCTGAACTATTACAGAGGTTCGCTGTATAAGTTAAAGTCACTGTAGTAGGGCGGTTCTAACTTGCGTGACTAATATTTACTTAGCTGATTGCCAAAGGTCTCTGTGATCTTGGCAGCATTACAAGGTTTGTATTTTCCACACAGGTGAACTGTTCCTGAACAACTTCTCCAATGAATTAGGCACAAATGTGCTTGACTTTAGCCTCAGACATGCATTGCCTTACATTCCACAAACCTTGCTGCCCATACATGTAGGCTTATCGTGGCAAAACAGAAAAAAGTTGGCATTTGCATTTTAGTCTGTAGCAATTCTATTAGGTAATAATCAAAAGGAATTTAAGAACAAATGGGTGCTAAATTATTCAAATAGTTTGGAATGAAATGTAAGTCAATTTTACCTCAGATAAATTATATACGTGGGTGTGTATGTGTGTATCTCCCAAACACAGAAAGGCAATAAATATATATTTATTGTAGAATGGACCTGAAATGCAAATTAAAACCTAACCAAACCATGTCATATGTGTATTAGTAGCTTTCAAGGAACAATACTGAAAACTGATAAGTAGCTTTCAAAAAACATCTTACTGTCATGCCCCTGGTGGAGACTGACTCTGAGGAAGAGGAGGAACAGCCAACAGGGAGTGGAAGTATGGCTCCAGAGGTGGTGGAGGAGACTGGGGAAGGGCAGAGGCCAGCTGAGCAGTCAGAGGAAGATCCAGGCCCATCCCCTATCCATCCTAGGTCACGCAGAGAGGAGAGGATCAGGGAAAAGCGAGGTCTACTCAAGAGGAGATTACCATGATCCTCCTCGTGGCTTGCAGCTGGGAGCTAGGTATATAAGTTTGTAACTGCACAGTTAGAATTGCTGGAGTCAACGTTTAGTGTTTACTTTGAAAGAGGTTTATCTTTATTGGTGTTATTCCCATGGACTCTCCTCGGTTATTTTCCTGGAGTTTATGATTAATTATCTTAGCTTGCTTCGGAACTCTCGTCAATGCTGTTTGTTTTGGTTTTCTTTTTGCCTCATTATTTACTTTTGTGACTTTAAACTTTGCCTAATAAAACAGTGAAGTTAAGTTGAAGGCCTTACCGGACTTTAATGTATGTTTTGTGTTTTGGATTATTTTGAGAGACGAAGTAAGTCATCACACTTACTGGGGTTCTCTTATTTTTCTGAAAGGCAAATTTACATTCTAATTCCAATCAGATGAAACAATAATTAGAGAACACCATTAAAAATGTAATTTCATTCATCAGCACAAATTTGCTTTTGGAGAGAATCACTTTACTTAAAACAATAAAACATCCATATTTAGATAAATACAAGGGAGAAATAGCAAATATCCCATAAAATAATAGCAATTAACAACTGGCAAGGGTAAAGAAAATAGTGATTCATCAGTATGGTGCCCATTCTAGCAAAGTGAAGGCAGGAGGGGATTCAGATGTAGTATATATTATTTTTATCCATGAATTCAAATCTGAAATAACTGAAATAGATACATAATATGGATTTACCCAAGTAAGGAAGTTTTTCTTCACTATGGATCTTGCATAATTCAGTTGCTCTGCCAAAAAAATGGCTCTCCAGGTGTTTGAATCTGGTTGTTATACTAGCTGACAAATAAAATCTATTGTCCTTGTGTGGGAGAAAGAATATTTTAATAATGCCAGTTAATTGATCACTAGCCAATCATAGCGTTGTTCCATCTTCCATTCAGATTCCTCCCAAGGAATGTTTCAGTGATCGATCAGAGTTAGGCCTATTGTATGAATACATCTCCTAGGTTCATACACCATTGTCTATTGCAGCTTAAGCAAGGAAAATGTTGGGTTTACAGAACATAAAGGATTGGTATAAAACTATGAATACAACATGAGGACAACTCTGGGATTCCTCTAGAGTGTTCTGGTGTTTATTATAAAGGATAAAAGAGAAAAGGCCCTTTGACCAAGTAAACTGTGTCACTGTTCAATCTTCTCCTCAGTAGAAGGTTAATTCCAAGTTCTTGGCCTTCCTCCTTATGATTGTCCACCTTTAAAGTGGACTTGACAGGACTGTACTTAAAATGGAAAGCTATCTTTTCTAATATACAACTCCTGGAAAATCCAGGCCTAACAAGAACAAGAAAGAGGCTTGTAATGAACGCCAGGATATTTTGGTTCTCAAAGACAATTGCTCCTTTCCAGGATCATCACTGCAACAAACCCTAGTCTGCTTAAGCATTAAATAACAAATGTTTGGTTAAAAAACAAAACTATGCTCTGGCTGAAACCCTTCATTTGATCTTGTAGAAGACTATTTCATCCTAGTTATTGTTTTTAATCTATTTTATTAATATCAGTCAGCAATATAAAGGCTACTTTGTACCTTTTGTTAAAGAAGGAACCTGGACCCTGCAACAGAAGATAGATCTCAAGATGGAACTGTCTGTTCAGAATGCACTTTGTCTAAGTGAAGACTAGCAGGAATAATACTTATACAAATAGAAAGCTGGATTTGGAAAATATGTCTAATATTTTAGTCTCAACCCTATGTGATTATCTATAAAACTATGAACTTTGTGTTAAACAAATTGAGGAATTTGAGGCATTTTTAAAATGGTGAAATACTGGAAAATGGAAAAGCAGTTATTTTACAACACTGAAGAGAAATGTTTCTGCCAAACTGTGAGGCTTAATGTCTGTAATCACAATGGACTTGCAAAAAACGAAATGGCAAATGAAGAGTATTGAAGGGAGGCTGCATAATGTGTAGTAATTTCTGCATAGTAACAAAGAGAAGCATTTTACAGGCATTAGTTTATATATTTTAAACCTTCCTTCCCTCCCTCCCTTCCTTACAGAATCTTTTTTATAAAGATTGTTCTACAGAGACAGGGAGGAGTTTTATAAACTACAAAATGGTTGGTTGCTCACCAGATTACCTTTTCCTTCCATCATCTCCTTTGTTTGCTTTTGAAATCTACAATAAAGAGTATGATTTATAGAATATCCACAAGAGAATGAGACAGTTAATCGAAGTGGTCACCAAAGTAATAAAGAGGTTGAACTAAAGCAAAGAACATATAGTTTCTCTTCTTGATGGGAAACTTTAATTGATATAAAATATGTGAGGAATTGAGGAATGAAAGGTAGGAAGATAGTAAGTTGGTAAACAGTTGTGCCTAATCTGGCACCTTTCAGCCAAATTAGGAATAGAACTGGAAAAACATTTAGCTCATATAGGTAGGGGTAGGAATTCTGGGGTGGTGGGCTTCAACCCATCTGAAGGATATCAAATTAGAAAAAGCTGCTACATAAAAACAAGTTATATCTGGAATTTGTGGAACATTTTTTTTAGACAGTCCTTTTTGGGAGCTAAATTTAGACCCCAACTTTATGTTTTGCTGAATTTAATGCCATTCATTGAATGTAAATGGTTCCATTTACTCCAGGGGTGTCAAACTCGTGACAACATGTTGTCATCACATGCCATATCACAATTTCTTCCCCCTTCGCTAAACTGGGGTGTGCATGGCCAGCATGTGATGCATCTGGCCTGAGGGCTATGAGTTTGACACCCTGATCTATTCCAAGTAAAAGCACAGTATCAATGACTTTCTTGGACCCACTTTTGAGAACTTTATGGATAGATGTTGAACATGCAGATTATTTTAAGATATAAAACTCGAAAGAAAGAAAGAAAGAAAGAAAGAAAGAAAGAAAGAAAGAAAGAAAGAAAGAAAGAAAGAAAGAAAAGAAAGAGAGAGAGAGAGAAAGAAAGGAAAGAAAGAAAGAAAGAAAGAAAGAAAGAAAGAAAGAAAGAAAGAAAGAAAGAAAGAAAGAAAGAAAGAAAGAAAGAAAGAAAGAAAGAAAGAAAGAAAGAAAGAAAGAAATTTGGTTCACTAACCCAATCTAGTTGTCTAGGCCGGTATTTTTCAGTCTTGGCAACTTTAAGAATTCTGGAGTTGAAGACTACACATCTTATTAAGTTGAGAAGTGCTGTTCTAGGCCAATCTTATGATGCTCAGGAAATTTGTCTTGCCAATATGCATAACCCATGAGACTTCTTCCCAAAATTGGATGTTTATAAATCTCCAAAGGTGCGATCATCAACCATTTCAAGAGCAATATAATGATGCACAACAAAGCTGAATGAACTCATTTGGGTGCCTTTGGCAAGACCTGGCTCATTACTGTCTCTAATGTAGATTGGAAGACATCTGATATGAAGTTCATAATTGAAATGTTATGAGAACTTCAACATATGGATACTTCACATCCACTTAATTACCAGTTTAGTAATAATTTTATATAATGAGGAATTATTAATAATACGTGAAAAATTAAATTGATGTAATCACCCCAAAACCATAATATGACACTTGCATTATAAAGGATGATATGATTCCAGGTGCTTTTTAAATTTTTCCCATAAATATGTACAATTAATATTGTAATCAAATATTTTATTTTAAAACTAGTGAATTAATAAATAGATTAATTTATAAAAGAGAAGATTTACTCAATATCAAAATATTTTTGATATGGAATTAATTATTAGCATTAGAGAGGACAGACAAGTTGGAAAGCTGAAACACAGAGATGTGACATTAGGGTAAGGTTGTGTACTGTCATTTTAAGTTAGGGCACTGCAAATCCAAAAGCTATTTCCAATACCAGGAACACTCTTGCTTTATCCTGTGTGACAAGATCTTGTGCATTTACATCTATCATGGCTGTGCCTTTAAAAATATAAATACTGCAACCCACCCCCCAAAAAACTGTTGCCTTCCTCTGTCTCTCCCTGTGTGGTTACACCCCTAAAATAGTTGCAGATGGGAAGATGGATCAGTTTTGACCAGTGATTAAAAAAATATGTAGCTAAAACAAAATTACAAATGATAAATTAAGCTATCTAGCTTTCTTGCAGTTGACTGCAAGCTTCACTTTCTATGCAAGCTGTAGATTCCATGTTGTCAGATGTTGTGTGTATATTAGGTGTGTGCGTGTGTGTGTGTGTTTTAATGCTAATAGATACTTTGAAGAATGAGTTGTGTGCTTATGGAATCAGTGACTGGAAAATAAGCACCAAGTATGGCTAAGTTTGTAGGGCTATTCATTGCCTTACTACTTGTTTATCTCTTGCAATAACTTTAGTAAATGTCTTTGATTTAACCACTTGTATAGAGCTGGCCTTTGTTTTCTCCAGTATAGTGAACAAAAGGATTTTTAAATGAAAAGAAATGGATAATGAATTAGGATAAAGGATCTTACTGTAATCTAAGAAAGAAAAGAAAAAAAACCAAAGAAATATGCTCCTAGCAAATATATTTACTACCATTGCTTATTTTTTCTGAAACAAACTAAACAGCAAAAATGTTTATTTTATATATGATATGGCTGGGCAAGAGAGAGATTCATTTATCTTCATTTTTGTACTTTAAAATCCACACACTTTAGTTCACAGTGAAGCACTAAGCTGAATATTAATCATTTTTCCATTGTGATCTGCATTAAATTTAGACGGAATGTGCCCCTGTTAATATTCTCTTGTTTTAATTCCAAGCCAAACTGGAATAATTTTTAATTCCAAGCCAAACTCAGGCTTATAGAAACCTTTCCATATGGAGTAGTATCAATTTAGAAAATTGCTTTACTTTGTAAATAAGGAATGTTTCTCATTTCAGAATGTGCACAAGTTAAGCACTCTTTAAAGGCAATGTGCTACAGTGGTTACTGTAATATATTGGATTCAATATAGGAAATCCAAGTTAATTTTTGAAACTCAGAAATTAATCCAGCTTTCTCTAGTTAGTTGAGCTTTATTTCTCATCATCCCAAAGTTGCCATGGTTCTGTTACTTTCAGACATATTAGATATAAAATAATTGAGGACCATATCTATAGTAAAATATGAATACGTTTGTCTGGAAATTAGCAGCAAAGTTGACATAATGATCAATGACTGAATGGCAGAAAAACAGTGGCCATAAAATTATTATATGGATTTCAGGTTCCAAATAATGCAACCATTATAAAATGAACTCTGAGGCATTTCAGTTCCTCAAAGAATATGTTTATTTGGATACACCATCTTGGCACTAACTGATGGAAAGCAAGTACTAAATGTTTCCCAGCTTTCCACATTACTCTAACTAGAATTCTCTCATTTTTCCAAAACAATATATCACATTGTCCAACCAGGATGTGTAACGGTTTCCAGGCAACTTTACTCCTCCTTCCATCATCCAGCTATGTAGTTTTGGTTGGAGTTCCATCCACCTCAGTTCCCCCACCCCCAGTTCTCAAGTATGTCAAACTGAATTCATATGAATCTACCACCTAACTGAAACATGATCGAAATTTAAGTCAAATTTTCAAGAAAACGAAAAGAGGCACCAGAATAATTAATGTTCACCACATCATAATAAATAGATGAATCTATGCAATCTGCATAACCCTCAGAACTAAAACAATATAGTTTTGATGATCAAATCCGTACCAAGAGCTAAACTGGTACATATTTTTAGTACAGAGAAATAGTTGTATCCAGAGGTGGTATTCAGCAGGTTCTGACCAGTTCTGGAGAACCTGTAGTGGAAATTTTGAGTAGTTTGGAGAACCGGCAAATACCACCCCTGACTGACCCCGCCCCCATCTATTCTCTGCCTCCCAAGTCCCAGCTGATTGGCTGGGTCTTCTTTTGTTGCCGTCCACAGGAGAACAGAGCTGGAAAGCAGGTTAGTGGAGTGGGGAGGGAATGGGATTTTGCAGTAACCTTCCCCTGCCACACCCATAAAGCCACGCCCACCAAGCCACATCCATCAAGCCATGCCCACAAAGCCACACTCTCAGAACCAGTAGTAAAAAATGTTTGAATCCCACCACTGATTGTATTAGTACATCACAAGAAATAATGCCTTTTGCAAATCAAATTTTACTCCTGGTGATTACATAGATGTGTATCTTCCTTGGAGATACAGAAATAGTTTAGCTATGGCCTTCCAGGATTTTTTTTTCTTTTTCAACTAGTTTACAGCCCTGGGATTTTCTTGTAGTCTCTCATCAAAGTAGTAATGAAGTTTCGCCCTATAGTGCTTAGGTTTTCAAGATCATTCAAGGTTGCCATGTGCCACCATCATAAATTTACATAAACTATAAATACAAAAATGAAATTTATAGCACCTTATAGCTTGTAAAGAATAAGCTTTCATCACCTAGGAATTATTTACTTAATTGGAAAAAGCTTGTTGTATAATTCTATCAGACCTTCATGGGACGGAAGATTATTTCTTGTCTCCTATGCCTAACTTCTAGAGATATGATTAGGATGGGCTTCCCAGTATCACTGGGCTAAGCTTTTATACAGTGTCTACAAAAAACACATTTTGAAGGCAGTTCCAAGTCAAATAGTCACAGCATCCCTTTTAAGCTAGCATTTAAACTGTTAAACAAATCTGAAGTACTTGAAACTAAGCAGATCTCACTATAAGGAAACAGTCCATGGCAAAAATTTATACAGTTTTCTGGAATCGTTTTAAATGTATGCAGATGGAACAACAGAGATTTAGAAACATGTTTGGACTAATGTCAGAACTTTCAGTAGCTTTAGCCAGTTGAGATACATCTACATCAGGGGTGTCCAACCTTGGCAACTTTAAGACTTGTGGACTTCAACTCCCAGAGTTCCTCAGCCAGCTTTGAAGTCCACAAGTCTTAAAGTTGCCAAGGTTGGACACCCCTGATCTACATCTACAACTATATGAATTGTCAACCAATCTTCAAAGTTATAGCAGTGTACAAAGCAGCATGTTTTATTAGAAAGGGACATTTGGTATGGAAATACCAAAGTAAACTATCTCTATTAGATCAGAATATTAGCTTGACCATTAACATTACCTAGCAAAGGCTGTCCCGTGCTATGGAGGAGTTTTCTTTCATTTCCCATGGAAAAGAAAGGATCAAGAATATCCCAAACATTAGATAGGAAGAATAGAATTACAGAGTTGGAAGGGACCTTGGAGGTATTCTAGTCCAACCCCCTGCTCAGGCAGGAAGCCCTGTACCATTTCAGACAAATCAGTGTCCAAATCATTGTCTCTTCTTAAAAACTTCCAGTGTTGGAGCATTCACAATTTTTGGAGGCAAGTTGTTCCACTTATTAATTTTTCTGTCAGGAAATTCCTCCTTAGTTCTAGGTTGCTTCTCTCCTTGATTTGTTCCAATCCGGGGTGGGATTCTACCAGTTCGCACTATCCTCTAGAACCGGTTGTTAACATTCTAAGCAGTTCGGAGAACTGGTTGTTAGAAGAAATTACTGGCCTAATCCTGTAAGGAAGGCAGGAAGGAAACATTCTGGTGTTGCTTACAGAAACTGCCTCTCTGTTAACCCTTATTATGTTCTTGGCAGGACTAGACTTCCTGTCTCAGGAACTTCTCTGGAGTTTTTTCCTCCTCCTTTGCTGGTACTTTGCTTGTGTGGAATGACCATTCAAAGTTACAATGGCACTGAAAAAAGTGACTTATGACCATTTTTCACACTTACGACTGTTGCAGCATCCCCACAGTCATGAGAGGCCAGGTGAGGAGATGCGTGCCTCAATGTGAGTGATATTGAGTTGGCCACGCCCAGCCAATAACATGACCACCAAGCCACACCAATAACATGACCACCAAGCCACACCCACCAACTTAGCCATGCCCACAGAACCAGTTGTTAAAAAAATTGAATCCCACCCCTGTTCCCATCCATTGCTTCTTGGGAATAGCTTGACTCCCTCTTTTTTGTGGCAACCCCTGAGATATTGGAATACTGCTATCATGTCACCCCTAGTCCTTCTTTTCATTAAACTAGACATACCCAATTCCAGCAACCATTTTTATATGTTTTAGCCTCTAGTCCCCTAATAATCTTTGTGTAGATTTCCACATCTGGGATATTTGTTTATTTTATATAATATTTTTGTTAATTATAGATGGGAAAGCTTATAACTAGTTTAGATCCACCATGTAAGGGGATAAGAACTTATTAGGGCTTTTTAAAAACTGATTTTTCAGTATCTAGCCAGGATGGATTCTTATGTTTAATGTTAGATTTATTTGACGTTTAGATTTTTTTCCTTTTTCCTATTTTTTTTGTATATAAGGTTTTTTTCTCTTTTCTTTGTTAGCATTGGATGTTTGTTTTTCTAGGGTTTTTTCCTATGTTATTTTTGTTGATAAAAGAAAAGCATGTTTAAAGAAAGCCCCACGAATAAAACCCTCATGCACATCAACTTTCAGAATATCCCAGCACCAGACTTTATCTGGATAGCTGAATCACTTCTATTCAGTACTCCTGTGTTGTCTCGAGTGAGTTTCAAGTCATTGATCTTCATGCAATCCATTACCAGGATGAGAATAATTTATTGATCTTCATCAAGTCTTTTCCAATTCTTTGATTTAGCACCCACATAACTTCATTTAATTTTGAAAAAAGGAGATACAGAATTGATTTATGCGTTGATACCACACCTTCATATGACCTCACTCAGTCCATTTTGAAGAATGTGGAAAATGACTTTCACTTTAGAGGTAGTCAATGCACAGGTGCCACCACAGAATCAAAGGATGGTCCTCCTGATCTACTTTCTGGAATTGCCCATTCAAATAGGAGAAAAACCCAGCTCAGAAGGTCTATGTGGAAGAATTAGTATTATTATTAGAATTAGAATTATTAGCATTTAGTATTAGAAAGTTTCTACAAGGGCACAGAATTATTCTTCAATCTCTGTTCTAGAAATGCCAATTTTCATAACAAAACCCAAGTGGAATTGTTTTTATTCCATCACATGCTAGTGGTCTAAATGGGGAAAAAACCCTCCTTGAGATATGTACATAAGTTAACCCATAACCAAATTAGGGAATAAGAAGAAAGCCTTCCAAACATTTTTCAATTAGAAGTTTTCCCAACATTATTTTATCTTTCTTCCCCTCAAGTGTAGGCTAAAATATGACAGCTAGCTTGGAGAAGTTTAAGATATTTAAACCTGAGTAAAAACAATAGCAACAAAATCAGTTTTAGCTTTGTGAATTTAAATAGGCCTGATGAAACTGTAAGTCATTTTTATGGAGAAGGCTTAAGCAAAAGATAGCCATGCTATCTTTAAAATTCAGGGAGAAGTCCTTGTTTTCAGAGAGTGGAATGAAAATCACTTTTTACTATTCATTTGATGACCTCCTACTGAAAGCAACCAAACCAACTGTAAAAACATAACATGAAGAATTTGCTTCTTTTTTATTCTTCATTTCATTTAATGAGCTTAACAATCAGGACAAAGTTGTGAAATCAGCATTGCAGATGCAGTTGTGAAATCAGCATTGCAGAAGTTAGATGACAAACAAGAAAATGTAAGGCTAGGGTGAATAGAAAATCAGGATTCCTTGTCAAAAATCAGGATTCTGGGAGCACCTTTTCAGGCTAACAACTTTCATTAAAAGGCATAAGCTTTTGTGAGCTTCAGCTCACTTCATCAGATGCAGCGAAGTGACTAGATTGATGTAAGATTTAAATTGGGATGAGGCAGCCCCCATCAGTCTTGTCATGCCACTGCATCTGAAGAAGTGAGCTGTAGCTCACAAAAGTTTGTGCCTTTTAATACAAGTTGTTAGCTAAAGCTAAAAGTGCTTCCAGACTCCTTGTGATATTGGGCTGCCATAGATTAATATAGCCCTCCTCTTACAGGTCCTTGCCAGTAGAAACATACACATGTACATACATATAGATAAACATTGACACTCACTCACAGATACAGAGGACACTCACGGGGGGGCAGAGCGGGGGAGAGGGGGAGTTTTAGTTAGCTAAGGATATGAGAATCTAGTAAGTTAAGAATTAACATTGTTAATTGTTGGTTTTCTTGTGATGCGAACATGTGTTGCATTGGAAATGTATATTGGTAATTGGTATTATTTAATCTAAGCCAAACATTGGCTTAGATTAAATGATAAACAACTAATTGATTTAATGCAGGGATGTCAAACTTTGTGATGACCTGGAGCATGGCACAAAGGCAACATAGTCAAATAAGCAATAAGAGTCCCTTTATTATCTCCAACTTTGCCTCCAATGTCCGGGTTACCTTCGGCTGGAGAAAAACTGTCCCAGGAACAGCCTTTAACTGTAGAAAATGCAGTCCAAAACAAAGTACATACAAACTGTAACTAAAAATCCAAACAAACCAAGCTGAAGTAGTTAGCTTGACAGGGCAGGAGAAGGAATTTCAGACTTGAAAGAATGGCAAAACTCACATAGTTGGGAAGATGCCAGGAACACAGATAAGCTACAACGATACAAGATAAATTCACATTTGCTCCCAACAGCTTGCTGCACAGACTTTCCTTTTTTATACACTGTGTTTCCAGCTGAAGCTAATGAAGGGAATCAAGACCCTTTCCTCCCCCGTAAGCCACGCAACTCATGTTGCTCCCTTCTCTGTTCCTCCCTAAGTGCCCTAGGATAAAGAGGGGGTGAGCCTGGGTGTTCCTCTGAATTCCCTCTCCCTTGTTCTACCTCTTCCCTACTCTGCCCAGCAGGACTTTGCCCTTCCTTTCTTCCACAGCCAACGGAGCCACACTCCCATTCCCTGTCAGCTGTTTGGCTTCCCCCTCTGAGTCATATTCTAACAGGGGAATGACAAACTCACAGCATCATCACGTGACATATCATGATTTTCCCCTTCGCTAAACCGAGTATAGGTGTGGCCAGCGCATGATACATCTGGCCTGCGGGCCACGAGTTTGACAGCCCTGGTTTAATGGCTACATATGATTCTTGGGAGGGTTCTGGTTAAATCAGAAACTGTGTGTGCCTGTACAAAGTAGAAGAGCACACTTACTGTGAATCCTGTCCACAACTTGAATTCCCCATATTTCTTTTTCAATCTGTCTAATCAGCAGCAGAAAAAAATTCTCAGAATACTCCTTGTGATCTTATGGTTTCGTTCTTTGGCCTTAAACAAAAGAGAGATGGAAAAAAAGATGAGTCAGCTCCATTCTTTGCATACTTACACTCAGACACTGTAAATATAATTAAGGTAAGAAGTGTTTATTTTCTATTAAACTTGCAGGCTTCAATTTTAAGACCAGCAGGATTGTGACAATGTTACATTTCTTCTGTGCCAGCAGAAATCATAGTTTTGTGACTTTTTAAACATTTGCATATAAGTTTTATTATTATGCATTGGTTTTCTTACTCTGGTCAAAGCTTACCACATAGGAATTGTTCATAATTTATGTTGTTTTCATAATGTAGTCCTAGATACGTTTAGTGAGAAACAAACACGACTGTTTAATGGAGCCTGTACTCTACTACCAATATGTTTGCTAATTTTCTGTCAAATTAGAAACCTAGAGAAGGGAAAAAAGGGAAGAAAGTTAGTCTATCCCAAGATGCACATTTGCTTCTATCTGGTGCTCCATGACCATTGCAGACTGATTGGAGGAGATCACCGGGTGTGAAGAATGTGAGCAAAGTGAAACTTAGCTCAATGTGAGAGCTAATAAGGAGATAATATATGAGTAGATCAAATGTCATGGGTGATACTCCAGATGACAAGTCAAAAAAATACCTAAAGTTGTATGGAGAAGCAAACTACTAGAGCATTTGGCCATGTGAATAAAATAATTTTAACATTCTTCTATAAGATAAGCGTTGAAATGGCTAAAGAAAAGTATCACTAATTTGGGTATTACAGGTAGCAGGCTACTACTACATTTTGTATTCAATTGGCCTATCTATATCATCTATATATGTATATTCTCTCTCTCTCTCTCTCTGTTAGATCTGAGGTGGATCGGGTCGAGTGAGACGCGAGACCATTCTGTGATTTCAGCTCTTTATTTGCAATAAGAACAGTCTGAAGATCAGCCGCAGCCTATAGCTGGGTCGCAATGGCAGGCTATCTCGCGATCGGTGTCTCAGGCGTTGTCCGTCGGACCTCGAGGTTTGGAGTATGCTAATCTCTCTCTCTCTCTCTCTCTCCTCCTCCTCCTCCTCCTCCTCCTTGTCTCCCATAGATGAACAATATCTAATATCAATAGTAAAACTGAATCTCTTTGCAGCAATGATGACATGCCAGAGATCCAGGTACTTTCCATGGTTATAATTTATGAGAAAGGTGGGAGTTTGAGAATTTTCATGGACCCTTCCAAAATTAAATAAGCTGAGTATATCAGCTGGTTTTGGCAAGTGTCAACATATGAAGAAATCACACACCCATGTACATTTAATATGCCATGTAATAAAATATATCTTTAAACATATCTTTTGGGTTCTGTTCAGCTCCTGAAGTGTTTCATCATACTAGGCAACAACTGATGGAAAGTATTCCACGCATCATTGTATACCTGGATGACAGGTTCCAAATAATATATTGAAGAAAAGCAAAGTTCTTTTAAAGTTTGAGAAATACTGTATTTCATAAATACTAACAAAGATCTTTTTCTATTTTTTTCTTAAAAATCACTCACAGTCTTGGTGTCCACCCTACAAACATGAGGGGATTACTTTTAATCAAATTATTTTTAATGACAAAAATAAAATATAATAATAAAAATAAAATAAATAAAGTATAAAAACGTACTGAAAGCAATTATATGTACTTTGGTATTATTTTCAGTTAAATTCTGTTGTGGATGGATATTCCCAGAAACTTTTGGATGCCACATAAAGGCCTCATTTACCTTCAACTTGAATAATGTTGCAAAGTATCTATTTGAAATTTAGGTTAGGCAAACGTAGTTTGTACAATATGTATTGCATCCTTTTTTAAAAAATAATCACAATCAGCTGCTTTAAAATACACTACATTATTCAAAGAAATGCACATACAAAACCGTCACAGAATTTCTTACAAAGTATACATCTAGCAGCCTAATTAAAAGTGAAGTTTTTATTTCTTGCTGGGTGCCTTTCTTTAATTTGGCAAGCACAGCCCTTGTCTTTGTCATCAGTAGCTTCATTATGCAGGAAACTTCAGTGAAGGTCAACTGAACAGAATAAAGTGGAAACGCAAGGTACTCTTATTTCAAGACAGAGATGAGCTTTAAAACCAGGTGTTCCCAATTGTACGAGATGGCAAATAATACCCTTGCATTTGATATTATTGGTTTGTAATTCCTGTACTTTATAGGATCAGGTTTATTGCCCTATGAAATGAGGGCAGAAAAGCATGGTATTTTTATGTCTCTAAATGTCCAGGTTTTAAAAGGTAAAACTTTGTTTTCTCACAATAGTGTTCATCCATTAGAGAATTTCCCCCTCCCCCCCAAATAAAAGGTTTTTCCCCATTATTAACTACATGCCACATAAGTCTCATACATATGACTTACTTACATGATCTAGCTCCAACTTATTGATGTCCTAAAATGTAATTGTTTGATTGACACAAGATAGACAACAATGGCTGTGAACTACATTAAATGCTTAGGAATATGTTGTGCCTTCTGTTATAATATAAAATCCATCTATTCTGGTTGATAGGTTTTAACCTCACACAGAATACTTTAAACTCCATTTGGACTTGTGCCTACAATCACCTTAGCAAAGTCTCTTAAGTAACTGCGCACAGCCTAATTAGTATGCATTATCAATTAACAAACTTAATAGCCGGCAGATTGATTAGATCCTCTGTTGCAGGGGCAGAGCTGAAGCGCAACAGAATGAAAAATCATTGCACGCATTCACTGCTGCTTTGTTATTTTCTCAGGTCTCCTTCTCCTCCTCTACATTCCTTTAATTAATGCATACATATGGTTCTGAATATATTGTAAACCAGAGCTGGTTCAAACTCTTAATAACACTCACTTGCAAAAATCAAAAGAGAGAAAAAAATGCTCAGCAGGTTTCCATCCATATTTTCCTGGTAAGATGGAGAACAACCCCAACTTACCAGTTGGTTCTGATGAATGGCTATGAGCAAGCAAACACCGTGGAGTATGAAGTTCTGTCTTTGAAGCGATGAGGATTTTCAATAGTTTGTTCATGGTAATTGGCAGAAATTGTTGCTTTCAGCACCTTAAAGAACAGCAGAAAAAGACCTGATTCATGTCACACCATAACATGGTTTATTTAGTTTTTGCATAGCATGTGAGGAGAGCCTTGCTATTGTGATTCATAAACTGTGACTTCTGATTTGGCAAGTCATGTGAACTTAATCAATTGTAACTTGTTTCGTGAATAAAACCTAATACAAAATACAAACCATCAATATGTTGCATTTCTTAAACTTTCTTGTATTTTTATGACCTTGAAAACTAGGAATAAATGCTGAGAAAAAAAATGAAGGGGAAAAAAAATACCCACATTGACTCTTTTTTGTAAAATTAAGTTATTTTGTGGCCATCATTAAGTGTTGTAACTTCAAACCAGCTTTGTCTGTGATGAGCTGTGATGACTTTAAAATGACACATGTATGAAGAGGTCATTTCTTCATGACTAATTATATACTTGTTTCATGGTTTTTGAAGCACAATGTAAGTTGCAGCAGCTACCTGATAAAACTCATGCTTCATTGGAAGAAACTTCAATTCCTATTATTCTAAATAAATTATTGTTACTTTAATTCCCCATGTACAGATTGGATGGAGTCTGCAAAACAAAATTCAAGATACCTTCCATACATTATTTTGCTGCTTTTTATGACAAAAAATGACTAACATGTCCTAGATGTTAATATATTAATATTATTTTCTGTTGTGATTATCGTCATTAGTAGTGCAAACTCTTATTTATATCTTTTTTCTGAGCCAAACCAGGTTTTTTTTTCTAGGAATATTATGCCAGCAATAGGACCATCCTTGTTCCATCCCTGCCTACCTGGCATTCATTTGGTAAAATGAAATGGCATTCACTTGGTTGAATTTCCACCTTTTGCATATGCTTCTTTTATGAAGATCTTCCAAATAACCTAAAATGCCAGTACAGAAGCATTAAAGCAAGAAAGTCTTGCTGTTTCATCATTTGAGAAGCAGAATGTTCAAGTCTGAATGTTGTGTGAATACATCATTGTTGTCTCACTTGTATTCTCTCTATGGTAGTAAAGGTTCTCTTGAGAATTCATCTCTACTCCTAGTGATCATTTAGACATGTTTATGGATTTTTCTTGGTAATTATATGGAAGATATTTGCCATAGCCAAGTTTTTCCATGTTTGACTTATAGCCCTGCGATTCCCTGATAGTCTACCATTCAAGTACTCATCAGATTTAACAATGGTTAGCTTCCCCCCGCCCCCCCCCCGAGATTAGCCACTTACAATGTACTCTCTAAATCGTCATGCAACTATAAACCTGAGGCTACCAAGTAAATTTAAAAGCTGAGCAGGATTTTACTAAATATACGTTTTGCTCAGGGAATTATTTATCTTATGAAGGCCATTGTTTAGCTTTACAATGAACTAATATGTACTTAGTAAAGACCAGCTTGGATGTAGTACAAGGCATCCTATATTGGCATGGGTTACTTTCCTTGTGATATGGGCAAGGTGGATAGAAGATGAATGGGAGTAACATTATTTCAAAGGGAAATGGTGCCCTAAAATCATACCCTTATAAGTATCATGGCTCTTTTTAAACAGAAGAAACCATTCAGTTCTTTTTACAATGGAAATAAAATAATATTCAAACAAAATATTTTAAAAAATCATGAGTGGAACAGAAGGACAGAAGAGATGGCTTAAGAAAGTGTATTTGACTAAATACACTGGAAATAAAAATATAGCTGACATTGTAAATTATGACAATGAAATCCCAATTTTTAAAAAGCTAGCAGAATATTCTCATATTTATCTTCTTTGATCTCACATTGACCTGTGTTCAGTGCAGATAAGATTAGGGAGTGTAAATCAGTAATCCATTCATTGCTAGACAGAAGGTAACGCCTCTGCCTGCAGTGTTGAAGCATTACAGCCATGCTGAGAATTGTGATGAGAACATCACACCACCTGCCATTAACTGAAATTAGTTGTTGTAAAAATGGATATTGGTTTGAATCAGAGATCTATCCAAGGAAGGGGTCAAAAACTGTTTTGTGCCAGTGATGGTAAAAAAAATAAACCACTTTTTTTCAGCAGTCAGGGGTTGGAGGCATTGATGTAATTACTCCACTGAAATTGGGTAAGGAAAGAACTTCCCAGGTCCACCTACAAGATCACAAAAATCTGGATTTTTCCAAAAAGTGGGCTCAACTTATTTTATGGGAAAATAAGATGCTCTTATTTAATTGTTTGGGGCAACATTTCAGCAGTGCAGACTCAGAAAGCTCAAAAAAATCTTCCTTGTCTTCTGTTGTAGCCTGTACTGCTAGCCTCTGTTTAATGCAGCATAGCTACTAGACATTGGCAAATATATCTTCCATAAATATCTTAGTCCTGGATTTATATAACCAATTTAAGATGGTAGCTGCTACTGTATATTGTGGTAGTTTCATAAATTAATTACACACCATGAGAAACAGTTTTCCTTTTCATGTTTTCTTGCGCTGCTAATTAATTTTATTGAATAACCACATGTACTGGAGAAATCACCCGTTAAATCTCCTTTTAATTCTTCAAACTTCTATCATTTTCCTACAGTGCCATCTTATGCATATCCATAGTCCTCGACTTACGACTACGATTGAGCTCAAAATTTCTGTTGCTAAATGAGACAGTTGTTCAGTGATTTTTGTTCCATTTTATATTTCTTGCCACAGTTGTTAAGTGAATCACTGCAGTTGTTAAAGTTACTAAAGTGGTTGTTAAGTGAATCTAGCTTCCCCATCGATTTTGCTTGTCAGAAGTTCGCAAAAGGTGATCATATAACCACAATAAATATAACTCAGTTGCCAAGCGCCTGAATTTGGATCACGTGACCATGGAGATGTTGCAATGTGAAAAATGGTAAAATTTACTTTTCAGTGCTGTTGTAACTTCGAAGGTCACTAAACAATTTGTTGTAGGTCGGAGACTATCTGCATTTCTTTATAAGTACAGCCCCTTCATTGTACAGAATTTCAGAAAAGATTGCAGGTTGTTCTCTCTCGCTCTGTTGTTCCTGCCAACTTTCTGCCCAGATGGCATTTTTAAGCTATTAAAAATAACATGAAACAAAATTTAATGAAATAATGAAAAAATAAATTGATAAAATAATTGTTCATTCAAACCAAATGATAATAAAAAAGGTCAAATATTACAGACATTCCCAAACCTGTTGTCCTCTAAATTAAAAGGGACCGGCAACATTCCTAGTCAAAATGGTAGAAGACTGAAGGTGGGAAATAGGATCCCAATCCATCAAAAAGGCAATTGGTTGGGGAAGGCTGTTATAGATTTTTCTTGTAGTCTTAACCCTTGACTATTATTATTGCTCACGTTATACTTCTCCTAATATCCTCTCCAGTGAGGGAATGACTATATAAACATATAAACAGAAGGTTAGGTAGATGTAAAATAATAAAATAAATGTATGTCAAATATTTGAATTCATGAACTTGGATTTCATGAGATAAATGCATTTCAAAGAGATAAATCTCACCTTTGTTCCTTTTGAAAAGAACTGGAATGATTTGCTTTAGGGTCCACTGTATCAATCATTTATTCTTTGCAATTCATAATTTACCCACTGTGTAAAAACTGTTGGCTTGAAGTTCTTCCTTTATCAAAAGTTGGTGCCCCTTGTTCTTATATTTGACATTCTCTCAAATTGCCTTGAAACAATTATCTTCCCTATTCCCCTTGGAATTTTCTGTTCTTTAATGAGGTTCCCTCTTAATCTCTCATTTGCTGAAAGATACCTTGCTGAATAACTAAGAGCTTTAAATCTCTATATTCTTGTTACTGCTTGCCATACATTCTCCAACCCTGCAACATCCTTTATAATAAAATGACTGGAATTGTGCAGTTTCCCAAATATAGGCAACTGAATTCCTTTAATGTGCAACTAAAATTATCCTACATTTATGTGCAATACAGCTCCCCTTGATATACAAAGTATATGAAGTAATTTTTCTCTCCTCTCTTTTTCTAGCAAATCAACACTGAGAATTTTCTGCAGAACACAGATGGCATATAACAAGGAATATAATTAGAGATGCCAGTTTTGAAGAAAAAAGAGTGTATATTTATTGGATCAGCATTAGACCAAATTGTTGGGTTAAAATTATAAGTCAAAGGCACCTTCATGTGACTAATTTTGCCCACTGCTGGTACCTTGATAAGAGAAAGGAACAATTTATTGTCTCTTAACAGAAAAATGATAGTCACTGCTCAAGAAGATATATAGCCAGATGTCAGTAACACAGACTATCTTAGGCTATTGAATGATGTTTTGTATATGCCACTAGTTTCCCTAAATATGGATGTATAGATTATTATGATAAAGTGTTTGGACTTCACTCAAGCAGTTTAACTGTACAGCTAAGTTTAGGTAAATTTGCTACTGAGCAATTCTTAAAATAATGTAATACTCCTGACAAATTCTTATACCTTGCTACAAGTGTTTTTTAATGTATTTCTGCATGCTACTAGAATGATTGCCCCACCAGGGAGAATATATATTACAGAAGTAGCAAAAATAATCTCTTATAAGCACCCCTGAATTGCTTCATCTTCTCTCTATAGTTTTGCATATTGGTCTTTACCTGTTGACTTTACTGTTTTGATTGTCACATCTTGGAAAATTTTTGATTGGCTGGATATAGCCTGAAAGCCTTATGTTGCCAATTTCTCATTACTTGAGTTTAGGAACAAGGTTTGTCAGGGTAACTGAGGTTGCGTTCTGTTCATTTCCATTCAGCAACACGAGTCAGTCCTAAATAAGAAAATATAAAATGTGTTTCTGGTTCAGGAGCTGAATTGCTGTAATCTTTCTAGTTTTTGACAGCCAGGCTGTCATTGTTAGACAGAGTATCTCACATTAGAAATTAAGGGCTCTTTTGTATCTATAAATGAGCAACAGTGGTTATATATGCAATAATTTCATCAGAAAACTAGATTTTTAAAAATTGTCTCTATCTTGCCAAGTCTAACTTAAGATTTCAGCATGAAAATCAGGATGTTTCTTTTTCCATGAAACATCCTACAACAAGCAAACTGCTTGTTAAATATAGGTAATCCTCGACTTACAACCATAATTGAGCCCAAGATTTCTGTTGTTAAGTGAGACATTTGTTAACTGAGTTTTGCCACATTTTATGATCTTTCTTGCCACAGTTGTTAATCTGTGTATCACTGCAGTTGATAAGTTAGTAACCCGGTTGTTAAGTGAATCGGTCTTTCCATTGACTTTGCTTGTCAAAAGGTTGCAAAAGGTGATCGCATGACCTTGGAAAACAGCAATGGTCATAAGTATGAACCAGTTGCCAAGCACCTGAATTTTGATCCCGTGAATGTGGGGATGCTGCAAAAGTTGTGAAAAATTGTCATAAGTCATTTTTTTCAGGGCCACTGTAACTTTAAACCAGGGGTGGGATGCTACTGATTCTGCCTGGCTCTATAGAACTGGTAGCTCTGAAGAGCAGCAAACACAGAACTGATTTTGTGTCTGATGCTGTTTGGCTCACTCGCCTGCCCGGGCTCTGTCCTTTATTTCCTGCTTTTTCAACCTCAGCTGCTTTGCGCGGCATAGCTGAGGTTGAAAAAGCAGTTTAAAAAAAGTGCTTTTTCAAATGCTGCGCACCCGCGCACAGCGCTTATCAGCTGTCCGGGCGGCACAGCTTTAGGCGCAAAATGTAATCACCGAACCAGTAGACTGCTTTGAACAGTCACTAAATGAACTGTTGTAAGTCAAGGATTACCTGTATTACTTTTACGCTGACTTTCAATGAACACCATTTTCAGCCATTTATGGAGAATAATAGTCTACTGGGGCATGACTGATAGACAGTAAAGCACACAAACTGTACTTCACTCTGTACCATGTAAAGCAACAGCCTCGCTTATTAAATAAAGAAGGAAACGTTTTTCTTACTGTGGTTAATCTTGGCTGCCACCATCCAAATGGCTGTTAAAGGGCAGCGAAGATATAAGAATATACTGTATATCATATCTGGTACCTAGTGGTTAAAGTATGGTTTTTGTGGGAGAATAGATAAAGATACACCAGGTAATGTCTGTATAATATCTCGCAAAGTATCTTATAAAGCTACTTTGTCAGTCCTAGATAGATATTTTAATGGATTCCTATTTTAACTTTTACAACAAGACCTACTTTTATTGAATTCTTCAGTAAGAAGGACTGTAAAAGAACAAAACTAAAACAACTATTGGTCAAATAAAGATACAGTCTGAGATGGACTCAGTCCAGGTTTTTGAACATAGACGTAAACTGGCTCAATTATTTGGGAAGGGTTTGAGCTTGTTGGTCTTAAGAAAGTAGCCAGGATCCTTGGGCTATATGTGCAACCACCTATGTATTAAATCCATGTCACTCCTGCCAAGTTAATGTCTCCTATATATAATATATAATTGAAGTCAGGCAATGGTAAATGCATAATTGAGGGAGGGGGTAATTCTAACACTTGTTAAGAGGAGGTGACTGATTTGCAGCTCTTGAGAGAGATATAAGAAACAGATTATCTGGACCTTTTTCATTTTCATTTGGTTTTCGGATACATTACAGAGTTAGTGTTGACTGTAAGTAAATGCAACAGTAAGTAGAAATGATTTTGAAAGACAGTGGAAGAGCTGCAGCCAAGGCCACGTCAGATCAGAGGCAGCTTAACCGGCAGAAGGAACGTGGGCATGGCAAACTTCTCTTTCAGACTTGAAAGATTGATGTCATTCTTGTGAGGTGGCCTAAACAAAAATTACACACAGAAGTAGTAGTTCTACTACTCTATTGTAAGATTATATTAACAGAACTGTGCAAGCCTAAAACTACATTTCTCCCCCATCACTTTTACAGCAGCTCAAGAAACTAGGGGAAGTCCTTTCTGAAATGGTTGCCACCCCCACCTTCTTTCTGCTGGCAAATCTGCCTCTTATGACTTATCCAATCATTTTCCTGGATGTGACTCTTCCTCCTGCATTCCAACATTACTCCATGTACCATTACAGTACATAAATAGTTTATTACACCCAAAACAAGCATAATAACAAAGAAGGAAACAGCATATATTTTGTTCCTCCTTGTAGCAGACATAGACACATTCTCTCTCTCTCTCTCTCTCTCTCTCTCTCTCTCTCTCTTTCTCTCTCTCTCTCTCTCTCTCACACACACACACACACACTTTGATCATTATTCCAAAAGGACCATTCTAAAAAGGCGTTGATTGATTATGTGCCATCAAGTTGTCGACTCTTAGTGACCACATAGATAGATTTTCTCCATGGCAATTTATCCCTAAATAGCATTAACTAGAACAGACGTACACATGAGAGAAGTCAAACATCGGAGATCCTAAATATGAGATGCTTTTCATCTATCAGCAACCCCTGAAATAAAGTAGCATATTTGCATTATTTTCCATTATTGCTGCTGAAATATAGCAAATTGTGGTAATGTATCCCATGTCTTTTGTATAATACATCGCTAAAGAATAGCAATATTTGGCCCAGGCATCTTGCAAGCTTTCAATTATATATGTCTGAGAACAGGGTATCATCAGCACCAATTGATAGAAAGTAGGCAAATAACAGAACTATTAGTGCATCTAAAACATATTACAGTAACAAAAACAGGGTTTCATATCCAGAATGCCATAACAGAATTATATAAAAAACAATGCCCCTCTGCCTGCTGTTTATTATGTATGAATTACCCATTCAGATGCTTATATAAATGTCTACAATCAGAATTGTTTTTCCTTTACTCTGGAAGCCTTTTGTCATTCTTTCAAAATGTAGCTAAATGATGGGATGGCTGATGGTTTATTTTAATTGATAAATCCTTTTTATCTATCAAATACTTTGGGCTCACAAATGTCAAGTCATTTATCCAGCTGTTAGTGTAACTGCTCGTTTTCCATATTTCCGATGGACTGATTTCCACTTCAGTGCTAAGACAGGCCAAGCTTGAAGTAAATCAATTCTCCCTTTGCGCTAAAAATTAGCATTGCACAAACTAATCAATGCTCTGAAAAACTGCTGCAATGTTGTGACATTGAACACAATGGAAAATAGCTAAACTGCTTATTTAGCAAAATGAAAGACAAAGTAAATATTTAAAGCATGACTGGCAGACCTCAGTATATTAATATATAAAACAGAATAAAATTAAATATTAGCAACAAGTGTTAAAATGGCGTTTACAGCTCTGCAAACTTAAATCTCAGTCATGTAATATTATGGATTGATGGCACAAGCCATGGTTGTAGATTTTCTTTTGAATAAAGGTGCATCCTTCTTCTTCTGATGTGCTTATGTACAAATCTCAGTAGGTTCAGTCTAAGGTCAATGTTTCTCAGCTTTAGCAAGTTTGAGATGTCATCTGCAAACAGCATGAGTGGCATACTGGCTGGGGAATTCTGATAGTTGAAGCCCAAACATGTTAAAGTTACTAAAGCTGAGAAACACTGTCTAAGTAGAATTGCAAAGACTTCTGGGTATTCTAGTATGGCAGTACTAATTTAACTGGAAGCACCAGTTAGGAGATGGCTTTCTTAACAAATGTGACAACAGAATCTATCATATCAGTAGTACTATCAAAACTTTAATAAAGTTGTTCAATATCGGCAAGGTAGAGTTGCCTGGATTGCATGATCACACAAAATGCATTTTGGATTGAATGCTCTTGTTTTTGCTGTTGTTAGTGACTAAAAATACGGGCAGTGGTCTGATGGGCAGTGGGATTGATGGAGCAAAAAAAACAAATAAACAGATCAATATGTAATACTGTAAATACATATCTTACATACATAACATTTTAAAATACATAATCTCCTATATATACATGCATCATTTTATTATTGTATTATTATAATTTTGATATGCACTTTGTTTCATAAGTGGCAATCACAATCTTCCCCCCAAAAAAATTTCAGTTAACAAAAGGGTTTTCATGCCCACATCACCTACCCATTTTATAATGATAAAGTGCAGAATTAAATGTGATTTTACATGACTCTTCTCTCCTCTTTAAAAGTAACTCATTAGGAAAGATCAATGTTACTCTACATACTGATTTTGGAAGCATATTTTCCCTTAGTCCTGCCAAGGGGAATCATCATCATTTCAAGTTTCATTTTCAATAGTTACAATGAGAATTTAGGCTTGGTCAATAAAATGTGACTATTCAACATTCAGGCCATGCACCAACTGGTGTAAAGGGAGAGAACACAGCAGGACTTTAACTTATCACAATTTCACAGCTGTAGCCAATACCATGGAATTCAGGACTGTCGGCAAGAATTACTTAAAAACTGACAACAGTACTGAACTACTTCTCCCCTTCTTTTCCCCCCCCTTTTCTTCTGAAGTTGTTCATTAATGTTCATGACACATATTAATGTGCACTAAAAGGGCTTTCTTCGAAGAGAAAAAATAGGATTAAAAGAAGTTGCAACAGTGTTTCTCAACCTTGGCAACTTGAAGATGCGTGGGCTTCAATTCCCATAATTCCCCAGCCAGCAAAACAAAGTTGGCTGAGGAATTCCAGGAGTTGAAGTCTACACATTAAGTTGTCAAAGCTGAGAAACATTAATATTGAAAATAACACCTTGTAGGAAGTTAGCACCCACCCCTCTCCTAGAAAAATGAAATATCCTTGGAAATATTAAAAAGGCAGAATATTTCCCCTAAAAAGAGTAAAGTAGAAACTCAGAGAAGCAGAAACTCAGCCCCCACTCACCTTTGCTAGTGGACCATTATGGCCTAGGCCAGAGTATTCTACATAATAAAGAGTCTACCCATCTCACCACCTGGCCTGGGAAGATTGTTTCAGCCAACACTCAGGTGAAGCCATGTGGTCCAGACAAAACCTACAAAGTTAGCTAAGACCCCGGCCCTGGGAGTCTGACAGCCAATGGGATACATTTCTTACACAGAAACAGGAAACACTAAGGTGGGGCCCAACAGAGGTTATATAAGGGTCTCTCAGCATCTTGGTCTTTCCCTTCTTGACCTTCTCACCTTGAAGTATGTGATCATCCTTTCTTTTTCACTTTGGAGCTCCAAGCCATGCGGTCCTGCTGTCCACCATTAAACCATCTTTCCAAATTGCCTCCATGTTTCCAGTGGCTTTTTTCCCCACTTGGAACTGAACCCAGAAGGTATTTCTTTCAACAACCTAATGGAAACAAAATACTGTAGGAAGAGCTGGTGGATCAAAAGGTAGTCAAGAAGGTAGCATTACATGTGCATAGGATGAGAAAAAGATAAGAAAAAAGTTCAATAAAAATGAGTAAAATCCACATAAAGATCTCAATTTGCTTGTATTTTTGTTTTGTTTTATTCTGCTGCTATTACTAAATGGTGACAGTAGTGAAACTCTAAAGTAGAATTAGGAAAGTTTTCAGTTGTATTCTTTGGCAGGCAAAGAATTTTGTCTTATTATTCTTAACCCTGCCTCATTAAGCAAATACGTAATGGCCCTGTTGCTAAGAATTCAGAGTATATACATGTGTATTTATCATGCTACTTCATTTTGGATTAAGAAAAATAGAACATAGAATAACAAGGTTGAAAGGGACCATGGAGTTCTTCTACTGTGATCCTCTACTCCAGCAGAAGCCCCCATATCTTTCTGGGAAAAATGGTTGTCCGATTTCCTTTTGAAAATCTCCAGTGATGGAGCAGCCACAAGTTCTGGAGACCAACCATTCTTGCTGTCACAGAATTTCTCTTAATTCTAGATTGGATCTCTTAATGATCTTCCACCCATTCTTTCTTTTGTTGCCCTCAGGAGCTTTGGAAAATAAGTTAACTTCCTTTCCTCTGTGACAGCCCCTCAAGTACTAGAAGACAGTTATCATGTCACCAGTAATCCTTCTCTTTAATAAACTAGACCTACGTAGTTCTTTTAATTGTTCTTCATATGTTTTAACCTCCAGGCCCCTTATCATATTTATTGCTCTTCTCTGCACTCTTTCTAGGGCCTCAGCATTTTTTTTTATCATCTGCATTTATCATTATGAGCAGAATTTGTTCAATGCCTCAATAGTGCAATATAGAGCAAAATTATAACTCCTTGTGACCTTAATGTATCCTAGGACTTCATCGACATTTTTGGTAGCTGAAGCACATGTTGCTCATACTTAAATATTGGTCTACTAGGACATCTAGATCCCTCTCACAGTTACTAAGATTGAGCCAATACCATCTATTTTGTACCTTTGCATTTGATTTTTCTTTCTTTATTTTTCCCACCACTGAACTGCATCTTGTTGGATAGGACCCAATGCTCAAGTCTGAGTCAAAGTCTGAGTCAAAGTCTGAGTCAAAGTCTGAGTCAAAGTCTGAGTCAAAGTATTGGCAATTTCCCCCAGCTTTGTGTTGTCTACAAATTTAATGGCTTCTCCTTCTAGCCTCTCATCTAAATCATTTAGGAAGATTTTGAAGAGAACTGGGCCTATGGCAGAACTTTGAGGCACCTCACTGTATGCTTCTCTCCATGTAGATGTAATTCCATTGAGGACTATATATTGACTTTGGTTGGTCAGCCAGTTGCAAATATATTTGGTGGGGAGGCTATGTATCCTACATTTTTCTATCTTACCAAGAAATAGGCTATGGTTTACTTTGACAAATGCCTTACTGAAGTCCAAGTAAATTCTATCCACATTCTTTTGCTGGGCCACTAATTTTGTCATTTGTCAAAAGTCCCTGACCATTCAACCCAATACAGTGGAACCAACAGAAACCCTAAAAAGAATTACACTGTCATACATCAAGAATATCTCAGAAACCACCAACAGACTACTACAACCATATGGAATCAGAGTAGCACACAAGCCAACTAAAGCCCTTCAAAAAATCCTAAGCAAACCAAAAGACCCAGCAACCCCAGAAGAAAAAACAGGAATCATCTACAACATACAATGTAAGACCTGCAACAACCACTACATAGGACAAATAGGCAGAAGACTGACAGAACACATCCATGAACACCAACTAGCAGTCAGAAGACATGATGAAAATTCTTTAATTTCACAACATATAGACATATAAATTTAACCATAGTTTCAATTTGGAAAATGTGACAATCCTGGGCCAGGCCAAGTCCAAAAATGCAAGGGAATTTCTAGAAGCCTGGCACTCTGACAAATTAGCCATCAATAGACACATAGACAGTAACGATAGATTGATAGATAGATGATAGATAGATAGATAGATAGATAGACAGACAGACAGACAGACAGACAGACAGACAGACAGACTATGGAAAAGAGACAATCAACCAGCCCAAAAGGGATATATATATATATCTGGTCGGCGGGAGGTATCGTCCCGTCTATTCATGTTAAAATTCCTAGATCTGACCAACCACTGCCTAATCAACACATACTTCCATACTGCCAGCTGTGGCACCCCCCGACCCCAAAACCAAACAAGCTGACACACGCCAAGAACACAGACCCAGACCCCAGACTCGAAGCCAGACTAAAACCCAGAGTGCTACATCACAGCCACCCGCTCAAGACATCACATCAGAAAACTCAGGAAATTACACCACAAGAACTCAAGAAGTTGCAACACAGCAAATGACCCAGGATATCACAACACAAGACCAAGGATACCACAGCAATAAATCTCACAAGGTCATCACACAACCCATTACCCAAGCCGTTACTACACAGGAGGCTAATGGAAAAGAGATCAAAACACAAATGACCCAGGAGATTACAACGCAGGACCCAGGATACCACAACAAAAGAACTCGCAAGCCCATCACACAACCCATTACCCAAGCCTTTAAAACACGAGAAGCTAATGGAAAAAAGATCACTACAAAACAAACGACCCAGGAGATTACAGCACAAGATTCAGGATATCTGCACAACAAAACTCTCAAGGCCATCACACAGCCCATTATACCAACATCAACTCCATCAACGAATCAAGAGGCAGCAGCACAGTCAATCAGCCCAGCACACCTGCCCCCTCCACCAGTATATATAGAGATATGGCAGCTCCGATCACACACTGCTTGCACTGGCACAAAGCCGAAAGCACCAGCCTGAGGATGGTGAGTGGGACCTCGCCGAAACATCGCCTAGATACTCTTAATCTTACATGGGAAAAGACCCGAACACACCTAGACCTACATATATATACACACACATTTATATATGTTTTCTTAAGTTTTCGCGGGTACTTACATGTATGGTATCCAGCTTTGTTCGGGTATTTTCCAACGTCATTATAGTTGTGCTTTTAAAGTTGTAGCAATGTTTCGGCAGAATCTCATCTGCCATCATCAGGCTTCTGTATATATATATTCATAGATTTTCACGGGTACAGGTATGTAGGTCTAGGTGATTTCGGGTCTTTTCCCGTGTAAGATTAATCTTACAGGGGAAAAGACCCGAACACACCTAGACCTACATGTGTGTGTGTGTGTGTGTGTGTGCGCGTGCATGTGCATATAAACACACACATATACACACACACACACATATAGACTATGCAAAAGAGACAATCATCCAGTCCAAAAGGGAACAAAAAGATCTAAGCACCTCTCTACCATCAATCAGCACCCAGATCAGCATTAATTAACTCCAAGGTTAACTTCAGACCAACAATCAAATAAATAATATCCCAATCAAGAAACTGCCAGAGAGCCAACAGTAAACAGCCCAAACAAAGAATCTTTAAGACTACCCCACCAATACTGACAGGCAAGCCACCAGAATATAAACTGACAGCAAACAACACTCCTGCTAGCATTGATGATGTTACCTAGTTGGGGTAATGAAATATCTGTAAGAAAACAAACAAGCTCAGAGAGCATTTCATTTCCCTCATTTCCATTCTGAGCTACAAATATTCTTCTTTATTGGTATTGCAAAAAAAGAAAAGAGAAAAGAAAAAGAAAATGGCTTCTTCATCCCAGGAATCATAATCAACAAGTTGATAATCATAATCAACAAGTTATCTCTATAATATATCTACATATCTCTAAAATCCCATCTCTCTATATATAAATCAGCAAACATCCTTTAAGGGTTATCAGAAATAACAACATAACTATTACAAATTGTATTTGCTAAGCCTAATTTGAGTCCTTTCTTCGTATCTCCATTTCTATATAAATATATCTTTAAAACATCATCCAGTCCCACTCACAAGCTATTTAATATTATCAGAAATCAATAAAGGAGAATATTTGTAGCTCAAGGCTACAAATGAGGAGGTCTAGATTAGTACTAATGATGTTATCTAGTTTGGGTAATGAAATGTTTGCAAGAAGACAACCAAACTCAAAGAGTACCAAGGACTCCGCGTTATGTATGGCGGGGAAATTGTTTCAATCACTAAAACTGGGGAACTGACAAAGTAGTTACAAAAATGGCTACCAGATTTGAGGTACAAAAATCCAGAAAACCTCAAAATTGCAAAAGATCACAGTTAGAGTTTTCTGTATTTCTTTGCTGTCATCTAGTGGTCATCAGATGGTCTCCAACTGAAATCTTATACGTAGATGTAAACAATGGTCCACTTCAACTTTCCCCATTATTTTTGGACTTGCAAAGGAGAACAAAAGTGGGGCTACTGCATCTTAAGATAAAGATTAAGGCCAGAAAACTATTAAAGCAAAATAGCTCAAATGTGTATCATCTTCTTTCCAAATGAAAAGATGGAGTTCTGTTCTTTATTGTGTTGAAAGACTGGAGAGAAGTAAGCGTCCAAAGTGATAGAGAAATGATAAGTGATGACAGGACCTCAGGAAACAATAGTAATGCAGAGGTCAAATGCTAGAAGAGAAATGGCTTCATGGAACAAATTGGTGACAAGACTTCTCAAACATGCTTACCATCATACCTATAGCAGGTCATCTGAACTTACAGCACAATGTTTAAACTGCTATCTTTGTTGTGATGAGATCGCATTGGCTTCTAAGGCTTATTGTACATTATTTTAAAACTGGTGCCCTTAATGACAGGCAAACCTACAGCTGTTTCACTCTAAAGCTGGAAGTGAAATTGAGACAACAGAAAACTAGAGCTCATGAGATCAAGGAAAAAATTTCATTTTTCAAAGCATGATTGTAAAATTACAAATTTCATTGTGAATTACAAATAAGAATAGGTGTTTAATCTGGTGTTTCAGCACTTGTTCTTTTCCTGTCACTATTCAGGACTGATTTATTACTAACAAATTTTCTATCTATGCTTTACTAATTCAAATGAATGAATTATTCTCAGTATGAAGATTGAGACTTTACATTTTCAGTGTTTGTATTGTTCTGATGGGAAACATATTTTATGGCAAATTCTCATTATTCACAAAGTAGACAGTGACCATATTACCAACAATTACATTTTAGTTGCTGCTATATGAGAATAAAACCAGTCAAATGAAGGAAATAAAATCTTTAAAGAAAGATGTCTGAACAATACACATAAACTATTAAACTCAATCACAATTTGATAGTTTATTCTTTATTGGCCAAGTGTGATTGAACACACAAGGAATTTGTCTCCAGTGCATAAACTCTCAGTGTACATACAAACAACAAAGTGATAATCATAGATACCAAATAGGAGAAGCTAATAGGAAAGATGAAAAGGACAATAGTAACACAGCCTTACTACATGGGTAAATATCTTTAAGCATAACACAGTGCTGTGGGTGTTAGATGGTCTGCTAAATATCTAAACCCCACAGTACTGTCTTAGCAGAATGATGGCACCAGCTTCCTATTGGGCTATCATGCATTAATTGGAAATGGGATACAATATTTGTCCAGCAAAAGATCTATGATTTAGGATTGGTGGGTGTTTAAGAAGACATAGTACTGTATATGAAAGAGATGCACTGGCACTGACTACTTATCGATCCAGGATTCAATCCAACCCACTGTGCCACAAGCCCTTGAAGCCCTTGAATTGGCCAAAGACATGGACATTGAGAAAAAGGTAGACTATTTAACCATGACTAAATTTGTGTGTCAGAGGAAAAAACTGTGTTTCAAATATAAGGTTCTACTAGATGCTAAAGAAAGAGGAGGTTTGGGTTTATCTGATTTGAAATTATTTTGTAGCTTGTTATTTAGTCAGATGAAAGAGTGGGTAACATTGAGAAGTAGAGTATTACTGGAGTTAGAAGGACACAATTTGAGGTTTGGATGGCATAGTTATCTATGGTATTTTAAAGCTAAGGTTAGTGTAGATTTCAAAAATCATTTTCGCACATGGGTCATATTTAAAATATGGAATAGTTATAAATCAAGGCTGTATCTGAAAATACTTCCTGGATTTCACCACACAAAGCATATTATAAAAGATAAATTATAACTAAACACAGATGGTTAACATGATGACATATTTGAATTTTCCTACAGAGAACCCAAAATAAAATTCAAAGATTTGACATTAGAAATAATTATCAGCAAGATTTAAAATAAATAGAAGTACTTGTGATTTTGAACATTGTATGACTGAATTTGAAATAGAATGATGTATAAATAATGGGCATGATATTTTTAAAATGTATAAACTCTTATTGAAACAGGAGAAGAACAAGGGAAATAATAAATGATAAAATGAGCTAAATAGTTTGGTTTTAACTTATAACATGCAAATGGAACAATAGGACAATACATAGATGATGAATGGAGTAAATTTAAATTATGTAATAATCTTAAGAAAATTTTTATAAAATGATATATTGTTGGTGTTCATCACCAGAAAAATTGCCTAAAATATATAAAGATAATTCAAATTTATGCTGGAAATGTGAACAAAAATGGTTGGTGGATGTATATAAATACTAAAAATGTAATGGATCCAATTACATTAATTCAGGCTTTAAAGTTTAATATACCACTAAAGCCAGACATATATCTTTTTGTAGTCATATCATAGGGAAAACTTAAGAGTTGTACTATGTCTCAGATTGCATGCTTGATTTGATCCTTGTTGGTTATCCAAACAGTAAGTTATTTATCATCATGCATAAAAGATGCCAGTTCTGCCATTACATTGTCTGATCAGGACTCAACTGAAATTGCCAACTTATCACACACTTATCTCTGAACAGCTGTCAGTTAGTTACAATTTCCAGCCAGCATTAGCCTAATCCAGATTAAAACTGACCATAAATTGGAAAACCAAGTTTATAAAACAATAAACTTGAGCAATGTAAACAATGTGACTTGGTGAGACTTAGTTCTGTTTTGCTATAAACTGGCAGCATTTCAGCAAAATAAGAAAAATGAAACAAAACTCATATAATATAAAGAACCAAATAATTAATTGTAATTATTCAGATAGTAATACAGATCTTTCAAATCCTATTTATACATTTCCTGTATAATCATGTTCATTTGACAACATATGGATTGCGCTGAAGACAGCATCCTTCCATAGAAATTGAGCTTGCCAATAACTCCTAGGAATTTCCCAAGTCTTATTGCAGTTTAAGCATGTAATCCAGGACTGGAAACAATATCAATTGGAGTAATTGACTGAACATCCCCAAATAATGGCATCTGGAGCAAAGGCTTCCTAGAGGATAGTTTGTTTTTAAATATTTATATATCACCTGTCCTGCCATATACCCATGTGTGCTATGCAAAATCAGGAATACATTAAATAGATTCAATAAAATACATGACAGTAAGATGCAAATTTCTTTCTTCAGCCAGTTGGAAGGGTGGGAGAATAATTTTTGGTGCAGATAAGAGAAACGTTTAAGATAGTGAACATGGTCACTAGCTGCAGTAATGGGGGTTATATCTTCTCCCCAGCAAACTTAATATAATTAAGGTTATTATTCACCTTTACAAATAACAATGGGTAACTAGTAATCTTGATCAAGACTATTGGGAAGGAAGCACCAGCTTTAATCATTCTTCTTCCTAGCAATCTCATCCTCAGATTTCTTTCTCATGGGATAAAGTCATCCTTTCTTGCAGGATCCAATCTGAGTCAGTCATCAGGACCTTTGGGACCTATGCTGGAGCCCATTATCAGGGAACTTCTCTCTACCAGAATGTGTGCTTTGGACTATTCTATGCATCATATTTATGTGGTGCCTTACTATTGGTTGATTGGTATGTTGATGGCCAGCTATTGGCTGTTGTTTCCTTAGGCTACCAAGTCCTCATCTCCTAAATATCTGATAATGGTACTGGAAGCTGGTGGTAACTCAGCATTCCTATTGACTGACAAGGGTCTCTTTCATCCTTACTTCACTATATAGCACAGGGATGTCCAACCACGCCCTGTTGGGAACTGGGTGGCACAAGTAGCAGGTGAGTGAGCAAATATTTATCTGGCATGCACGGGATCTAAGTTGCATGTGAAACCATTTCCTTCCCCAGTCTGTGGAAAAATCATCTTCCACAAAACTGATCCCTGGTTCCAGAAAGGTTGGGGATTCCTACTATAGCACATAAATCTTATAAATATAACGTGTGTATTTGTGTGTAAATATGTGTGCCCAGTGGTGGGCTGCAACCGGTTTGACAACTGGTTCTGTGAGCATGTGCTTTGCGCGTGAGCGCAGCGTTCAAAAAACAGCAATTCGAAGCTCAACTGCTTACCTTTTAGGGCAGCTCCAGTAAGTAGAATAGCTGAGGCACAGGAATCAGCTGTGCCACGTGAATGAGCTGAGCCAGAAAGAAGGAAATATAGGACAGGATAGGGTGGGTGCGGGAGGCAAGGCCAGCTGATTGTTGGAACAACCGGTTCGTTAGAACCGGTCTGAACCAGCAGCAGCCCACCACTGCATATGCCCCAAGGGCACACTTAAGGATTAAGGCAACATGGTCACTAAACTAAAATGGCATGTTAAATGAGAGAATATGGGACAATTTTTATTGTTGTGTTGTTTTATTGTTGTGTTATTGTGTAACACTTATACAGATACTCTTGTGCCAAATCATCTCTGAGTAATCTTAACGAACTGTCCCAAGATGTATTCCTTACCTACCATTAAAATCTTTCCAATGAGAGCTATTCGCTGGCACAGCCCTAGCAATTCGTAGTGATTTTTAAAAGTAATTATTTTAATAAAAGTATTAAGAGTTGATTCTTTGTTATAATATTATTACATTATATTACAAGAGTTCTGACTCACAAGGGCATTGTTCTCAGACAGCTCATAAACTGCAAACAAAAGAAAATAAAAGCCAGCACATACTGTCAAATACTAAACATATAACTACTCTTTCTTTTACTTCCCAATATTTCTTTAGCTTTTATCCAAAATGAGTTTTTCATTTACTTTCTGTGTTCTATCACTGTGCACACTTAGGCTTTTGACCTTATTTTAGTGAACTCTTTGCTGCAGTCCATTTTTACACAGAATGTCAAAATTTCCACACCAAAGAAGATTGTAATTTCCCTGGTGAATATCAGCATCATATCTTTTTTTTCTCCATTTGTCTGCCTGGAAATACAGACATAAGGAAGGAGTGAAACTTTTAAGATTCTGGAAGCAATGATAAGTCCTTCAATCAGTTGTCATGTTTCTGCAGCCTAAGATATTGCTGTCATCAGTCAAAGATTAACTTGTTTTGACAGCAGTTACATCTTTATATGTTGGTCTTCATCTGTTTGGGTTGAAATCTAGACAGTGAGGCACTGATGATTACCATTTCCAACAAATATTAATGGGTCTTGAATTAGAATGAAGAACTTGCACATAACAAATGAATTTCACCATTAAAAACTAATACAAAATAATCAGAAAATAATGTACCTGGCATGCAGTTGAAACTCTTATTCGTACTAGAACAAGTCTTACTAGAAGTGACTATTACAAATTAAGAATATAAGATACATTTTATTTAAATAGCTTGGTAGTCCGACATAATTATGAAAGATAGCAATTTGGATTTTCTAACACAGAGTCACAGTAATTTTCCTGAATGTTCAACTATTGCTCCTGAGAAAGCTTTGGATTGGTTACCTTTATCCCAGGAGTGTCTGGCTGGGGAATTCTGGGAATTGAAGTCCACAAGTGTAAAGTTGCCAAGATTGGACATCCCTGCTTTACCCATTTCTCTTGCTTACCCTACATCAGAGGTGGTATTCAGCGAGTTCTGACCAGTTCTGGAGAACCTGTAGCAGAAATTTTAAGTAATTTGGGAGACCAGCAAATACCACCTCTGACTGTAGATTTTACAGTATTCTTCCCCTGCCACACCCACCAAGCCACGCCCACAGAACCAGTAGTAAAAAAAATTGAATCCCATCACTGCCCTACATTATGTCTTAATAATGGAAACCTATAAGTAGATTCATATTATTACTGCAATACGTTATAGCAGAAGATTCTGTGGCTGAAATAACTAAAAGTTTTATAGCATCTTAAAGACTGACAAATGAACTATTGAAGAATTTTCATGGCTCTGCAGATCTGTTGGCATCACACTGAAACCTATGCCATCTAGGGGAAATTGAGGAAGATAGCAAGAATTTAATGGTTCAAGATAGGGCAGTTTTATTAATGAATATCTTATGCTTCTAGATACTATTGTAATTGTTTTGTTTTTCATCCCAGATCAGTGGCATATACCCAAAGCAAAACATTGTTTTTAAATACATCAAAAAGTTCTTTACCATAATGCAAATTACTGTAAATGTTAAATATTGATGCTCCTGAAGATTATTTGCCCAAAGATGCCAAATCCAAAGTGGTACTGCAACTAATTCTATTTAGCACACAAAGGATTAAACTCTTCTGTCTTCTTCATACTACTGGTTCTTTGTCTTCTCTCTCCATTTTGTTCTAAATCTATAATCTTCAATTTATTTAAATGAGTGTCCCTCAATGTCTGGCAAGGGTCAGGTCACGAGCTACAATAGAACAAGGTTTGAAATGTTTCATTGTCTTTTCTTTTCTTTTCTTCAGGTAGCACAGCTCTGCTCTGTATGTTGCATTTTAGGTTGACATAAACAGATTTGTTTATGTTGACATGGCTTAATTAATATATAGGACATGCATGTTTTCCTTGGTTATGTCCCCTATTTGAAATCTCGGAAGATAATAATTTTTGTGGATTTGGAGCAAAAGAAACTGGCTAAAATAATAATTAGCTGACATGGAAATGATAGGGATGAAGAAGAAAATTTATGTAAATCAACATTTCCGGTGTGGTCTACTTACAACTTAAGCCTTTCTTCCTTTCTGATGCTGGGCTGTGCTTAAAATGGGTTGAACTTTCAATGAAGCTGTAATGTGTTTGTACTTTTCATTTGTAGAATAACAACATTTTTTAAATGACATAGCCCAACCTTCAATTAAACTTAGCATTAGACAGTTCTTAATATATCTTGCTCTCATCAATGATTTTCCTGATGATAAATAAAAAAATCAATATCAAAATCCATTAATATCCTTTTCTGAACCTTGCTGGCAGTCATACCATACAGAATGCAACAAACCTAAGTCTTCACAACTCTACTACTGAAAAGGTCCCGTGATGATCCAGGTTTTTGCCCATGATAGCATCAGGGTGGTAATAATCTTCCAATGGCCGAGAGTCACATCTGGGCTTCTCTATTTTTTCTGGATCCGGACTATGATAAAAAAAGAGAATAGGGCTTTGAATTAAAATAGGCAGAATTGTATTATGAAAGAAGTTGCACTAAAATAGAAATTTTTAAAATTAAAATAATTGTCATTTAAAAACAACACACAAAAGGCGCTATTGTCAATAAACACATTTGGAAAAAAGCACTAAAGGTAATACAAATCTCACATTTAAACTGTGGCCACAAGCCACAGCAAGTGCATTTGCCAATTCAAAGGAAATGCATGCTGCCCATGGGCCACATTGCTCATCCAATCAAAGAAGCTTAGCAGTCTTTCTTCATATATAATCCGAGCGACCAGATTTGCTTACATTTCCTGCCACATTCTCTCCCACCAAAAATGCTGTTGAAACAATGTATGCTCTTTCACAATGTCTTTCTCAGCCTCTTGATTTCAGATGCCAGAAACCACAGACTCAGCAGTATGACTGTCATCAGTATCCTTGAGATTACATCTCCTTCTGCCAATGCTAATACCACTATGGAAGCCATCAACAGCAATACAAATGATTATTTCTATATAAATATTGAGCAGATGTGACAGCCTTGTCAAACTCCTTTTCTGGTGTCCAACCACTGTGTTATACCTTGTGCTGGCTTGACTGCTCTGCTCTGGTCAGGAATAGAGGGGAAGAACAAATAGCTTGTGTAGGCAGGAAACCATGTTTGCATGATATACAAATGGTTCAGCCTGATTTTCAATGATTCAAGGTCGTTATTTTTATCTTCCCTTTATTTATTCTATGGACTTTCTAGATGACAAATCATTTAGCCCTGCACGATGAATATAATGTTATGCCAAGACCAAATGACTTCTTTGCCTTTTCAATGATTAGTCAGCTCTGCCTAACCTACCGTAATTCCTTTCCTGAAACAATCAGTTTTCTTATTTAACAAAAACCTTTAATAGACAAATCAGAACTTCCTTATATGTTTTACATTTTCATCCAAATGTTATTCCTGAGTGGTTAAAATAGTAATAAGCAATCTGAAGAAGAGCGAATTAGAAGAGTCAGCTTTAATATCAGAAAACAATATAAAACTGAACCGCAGAAAGAAAATCTAAGATATTGTTTGCAGAATTAAAAATATTACTTGCTTAGGTCCTGCTTTTTCAGTTGGTGCTTTAGACAGAGTTCAAAATATATTCAAATAAATAGTTTCCAACCATATTTCTCCAGTATTATTAGAAATATGGTAAAATATATTAATAAAATATTTGCTATGACAAAATATCTTCAGCAGCTTTCCCCCCTCTTCTCAATGAATCTGAGAGAAGCCTTTTTTTTCTAAAAGAAGAAAATTCTCTTAAATCTAGTACAGGAGTCTTGCGCTGATCTGAGCTGCAAGTATTTGTATGGATTTTTTTAAAGGAGAATAGTGTGGGCAATTGTGCCAGGCCTCACTCATGGTTCAATACTTTTCTTTCAAGGCAATAAAATTAATCAATTAAATTATAGTCCCTAGAAATGATTTCATTATTTTGGATTTCCCCACAGTTTTCAAGGCCATTGACTATAACAGATACCAAAAAATCAGAACAAAAAAATTATGCTAACTAAAGGTACAGGGGAAATTGTGGGTTTGGAGGTGGGGAGGGATATTTTGCTCCTGGGCTTCCCTTTTTTATAAAGGCCTTCCCTGTCTTTATTTGTGTAGTCATTTCTACTCTCTGCAACTTCTAAAAATTCAGTTAAATCCTAAGAGAAGAGATCATATGGGAATTTCTTCCCCAAGGTTTTTAGATTAGGAAACAGGACATCCTCACAGTTAATATACATTCCTCCAGACCTTCAGTTAGTAGAAAAATACTCTGGTATTTTTCCTGCTGCCCATTGACTAAGTTTTAATC
The DNA here is from genome assembly GCF_049901735.1 of Notechis scutatus. NCBI lineage: Eukaryota > Metazoa > Chordata > Lepidosauria > Squamata > Elapidae > Notechis > Notechis scutatus. Next base: position 235,582,043 of record NC_142010.1, read on the forward strand.
CATCTCAATAACAGGGCTTACCATGGATCAATGTACTTAAAACTTCAGCGTGGGCATGAATTTCTGTAATGTTATATGGGAATGACCTTGAGAGACAGGAAGAATCTCTACAACCTGGACAATGGTCTGATAAATGAAATCTGAATCCAAATTAAGGATGGGGATGGAGAAAGCATCTCAAAAAGGTGGCCCCCTTAGAGTTCAGTAGAACAAAAGTAAGGGAGGGGAGAAAAGTACTCTCAGACTTGCAAGATTTTCTTGCTGTAATCTTAACAATAAAGGTGGTGTTAATGCTCATATTAAGGGCTTTCTGTATGGATTGTCTCAAAGAGATAACAATTTTTCCTTCTTTGTTTCCCCACCTACCCTCTATCATTAGGCAATCCTATCACCATCCTCAATTGCTGTTCTTGAAATGTGATGGATCAGACTTGGGCAGGTGGTTAAATTTGCATAATTAGTTGCAGACTAATAGGTGCAGAAATACTGTACTTTGTGCCAATAAATAACCACTCAGGTGTAGGAGATGACCTGACATCCAGCTCTTTATAGTGGATTGGAAATAATAGTGCATTGAGAGAGATTTCACTTCAGCCTATCAACCTCGTCTAGCCCGCTGCCCTCTCAGGTGGATTATATCTGGTAGACCTATGTCTAGAAATAGCTCAGATCAGTGTGATAGAGGAGGGTTGCAGGATAAAATGGACTCATTTGGAACACAACATAGAATAGAATACTTTATTGGCCAAGTGTGATTGGACACACAAGGAATTTGTCTTGGTGTAAATACTCTCAATAATACATATTGCTTTAACTAGTTTCAATTAGACGAATAATTTGTTTTATAGATAGGTCTAAATCTTTTGAAAGACCTCTGAACACACATTTAATAACAGGTCTAGTGGTTTTCCAGAAGATTTAGTGTACTAGTGTGTATAGTAACAAATAATGCCTGAATAGGATTTTCTGAAATGGAGGTCAGGTGTATATGGGAAACACCTCCATGGAAACCAGGTGTTTGTTTTTCTTTGGTCCATGCCAAAAGATGATAGAGGGACTGGGCGGTATTCAGCAGGATGATAGAGGTGGTATTCAGCAGGTTCTGACCAGTTCTGGAGAACCGGTATCGGAAATTTTGAGTAGTTCGGAGAACCGTCAAATACCACCTCTGACTGGAGATTTTACAGTATCCTTCCCCTGCCACGCCCACCAAGCCACGCCCACAGAACTGGTAGTAAAATTTTTTGAATCCCACCACTGGACTGGGAGTAAGGATATGTGCCTACAGTTAGCCCAATTGGCCAATATAAATGTAACAAAAAACAGCAACTGATCTGGGAATGAGTTGTCATTGATCGTTTTATCCCAAGACTTTTATTGAGAGATGATGGGAAAGATTACTTTAAAACTGTCAAAGGTAAATAAGTTAAGGTGCAGTAGACCAGAGGTTAGGTAAAGGATACATCCTGAGAACATGATTTCTAAAAATACTTAGTGGGCCATTTTTGTGCAGCAGTTATTTGGACATGAGAATAACCCATAGGCAACCAGAATTGCTGCAGGCTAAAGGACAGAGGTGAAACAGAGAAGCAGCACCCGCCTACCACTTTGTAAGAACAAAGTAGACTCCTGAACACCATCACAGCAAATTAGAAAGACATTCAAAATCACCTAGGAAATGAATTAGAAAAATAGTAACATTTCTTTTGTCAGAGACAAAAGCGGGAGGCACATTATTAAAGGTTATATGTGCGTTCAGAATGGTAGCTTCTCAGTAATGGGCTTTTTCTATGATCTTCCAAATGATTAACTTGAAAATATAAAATATCTATTTTAAAAAAATAACTGAAGATCTTGAAATAGTGTTTGTTTTTCTCAAATAGGTTAATAAAAAAACTATTTGTGAATTATGAGAAGTATCTAATTAAAAATATTGTTTAGATTATGCACTTGAAAAAATTTAAATACCTCAGCTAGAAATCCTGAAGAAACCCTGAATATTAGATAATAAGTTATAGTGTTTCACTCTAGGCAGGAACTTTCTCAGGGCCTAGACCAGGGGTGTCAAACTTGATTTCATTGAAGTCCACATCAGGGTTGTGTTTGACCTCTGGGGGTGAGGTGGGATGTGGCCAGGGTGGGCGTGGCCAGCTAAAAAAAAAAACCCTAACCCTAACCCTAACCCTAACCCTTCTCTGTTTCCAGGGCGGCCCTGCAGGCCAGATCTAAGTACCCCATGGACAGGATCCAGCCCCTGGGCCTAGAGTTTGACATCCCTGGCCTAGACCAATGTTTCCCAATCTTGACAATTCTCACTTAAAGCTCTGTGTGAGTCTGTGCATGTCACACATGGAAGGGTGGGATAAAAGCCCCTTCCATAAATTATCAGATTGGCCCAAGGTCACGCAGTGAACTTCATGGCTCAGTGCAGATTGAAACTTGCACAATGTTCCAGGAATTGTTCTATAGAACTACTTGATTTTTAATGTTAGATCTCAGACGTTCAGCCGAATTCCCAAAATAAAGGGAAACAAAGCTCTCACAGTAACCAAGAAATGAGTCCTTATTCGTCCATATACTGCTCCGGATTCGGGTAACACCAAGCATCAAGATGATATTAAAGTCAGCTCTGGCGCACCTCGCAGCCAGAGCTGTATTTATACACCATCTAATAGCGTAATGAGTTTATCCACCATCCGGTGGATGCTACCGCTTAATTTCCTGTCACTATGTTACCCCCAGATACCGTGCATTTGTCTGTTAATTATCCACCCTTCTTTACCATACCCTCACCACATTATACTCTCCATATCCCACCATCACCCGTGTGCCTGCCTAGTGAATATCCACCCCTGAAGTCATTATTTTAATGGTCAGCATGTTCATCGCTCTGCCAATAGCCACCCACAACTTGTGATAGTTCAGTGTCTGACATCATCAGGGCTCGTCGTCAATCTTCATCGGCAATGCGAACTCCGTGTTGGTTGGCAGGTACTTCCTAACACGGTAGCACATTTGGACACAGTAGAATACTCAGTGTCACAGCTCCAGCATGACGTGGGGACATGACAGGTGGCCCCCTCTACCAGGAATCTGCCTGCAACATAGGAAGAACATTATTATTAGTGACATCTCTTATAGTTAACCTAAATACAATGTGGGCCCAGGTTTGTTGGGGTATGTATTATGGAAACGATGCACTAAACAGTCTGCACATACATCTGATGCCTTCACCCAGGATGCCTCTGACCATGGATATTCTCTCTAGAGTACTAAATATTGGATATTATTCCTTCTTTTGTGGGAGTCGAGAATTCTATCTATTTCAATCTGATCCGTATTTGGTTGGTGATTTTTTTCTACTTCAAGCACTTCATTTTGGAAATCAATGGGTTTCAATAAACTAATATGAAACACTGGGTGTATATGACCCAACAATGATGGTAACTTTAACTCGACCATGACAGGGTTAATAATTCTTGTTATTGAGAAGGGGCCCAGGTATTTGGGCCCCAATTTTCTACTGTTTAATTTCAACTTAATATATTTTGTTGAAAGATATATTCCATCCCCAACCTGAAAAGGTTTATGATCCTGCCGCTTCTTGTCTGCATATGTTTTATAATCCAACGCTGTTTTATCCAGAGCTTTTCTAACATTTAACCAACTAGCCTGTACCTGTTGTGCCCAATGTTGGACACTGATTGGGTCGTTGGGGTGGCATGTAAAATCTGGAAATAGACTAAATTCTAGGCCATTCACTACATAGAATGGACTGTATCCTGTACTACTGTGTACCGTGTCATTATACGCGACTTCTGCAAATGGTAATAACTCTGCCCATTCTTGTTGTTGATAGGACACATATGATCTTAAGTATCTCTCCATCATAGCATTCGCTTTTTCTGCTGCGCCATTCGTGCTTGGATGATAGGCCAAACTTAATCCCTGGGATGACCCTAACAAGAGGAGGAATGCTCTCCAGAATTATGCAGTGAATTGTACTCCTCTATCAGAAATTACTCGTTGAGGGGTCCCATGTAATCTGTAAACATGTTTTATAAACATATTGGCTAGAGTTTTAACTGATGGCAAACACTTACAAGGTACAAAATGTGCCTGTTTCGAGAATAAGTCGATGATAGTCCATATAATTGTATAACCATTACTGTTTGGTAACTCCACAATGAAATCCATGGCAATATCTTGCCATGGATGTTGTGGTTCAGACACTGTTTGTAACAATCCTAATGGCTTACCCAGTCTTGGTTTTGAAATTGCGCAGACATGACATTTTTTTACATACTGTTCTATGTCGGATCTCATTTTTGGCCACCAGAATTGACGTCGAGCTAAATGTAAGGTTTTTAGAAACCCAAAATGTCTGGCCTGTTTGTCATCAAGACACTTTTCCAAAATATAATTTCTACATTTCTCCAGTATGTAAATTCTGTTTCCTTTCCATGCCAAATTATCTCTGTAGGAAACCGAGTCAGCATTACTACTAGTCCATTTATCTGTTCGAGTGACCTCTCGTAACATACCCTGCCTCACATCCTTTAACCGTATGGCTTGTCCCATATTTCTGGGTATGGTATCTGAGATCAGAGGCTGAACAATCACATCTCAGATCTCGTTGTACTGAGGTAAGCGAGACAGGGCATCTGCCATGAAATTTCGGCCCCCTGGTACATGGCACAGATGAAAATTAAATTGCTTGAAATACATAGCCCATCTAACCTGTTTTGGAGATAAAAGCCTCCAAATTCTTGTGATCTGTCCAGACCTCAAAAACTTCTTTGGTGCCTTCCAACAGATGTCTCCATATATGTAATGCCCATTTCACCGCAAACGCTTCCTTTTCCCAGATTGCCCATTCTCTCTCTGTTAAGGTGAATTTACGGGAAGTATAAGCACAAGGTTGCAACATTCCTTGTTCATTTATTTGTAAAAGGACAGCGCCCACAGCCACATCACTGGCATCTGCCTGAACAACATATTGTTTCATAGGATCAGGATGTTTGAGAATCGGTACTTGGGAAAATAATGTCTTCAGATTGTCAAATGGTTGTTGACACTTTGTAGACCACTCAATTTTTTGACCGGGTGTTGGCTTTGTTTTCTGATTCTTTGTTTTTAGCAGTTCTGTTAATGGTAATGCAATGCTAGTGAATTGTGGCACAAATTGCCTATAAAAATTCACAAAGCCAAGGAAACTCTGCAATTGTTTATGCGTTTGTGGGATTTCCCATCCCAAGATAGCAGTCACTTTGTTGGGATCCATTTCCAACCCATCATTGGAAATCCTATACCCAATATAGTCCAATTTATTACAGTGAAATTCACATTTTGACAATTTTACGTATAATTTGGCATCTAACAACTTTTCTAATACACTTTGTACTAATTGTCATCTAAATACACTAGTACTCCTTGATATAAATGTTCATGCAGCACCTCATTGATTAGCTGCATGAATACCACGGGGGCACCCTGCAATCCAAAAGACATCACCTTGAAATGGAAACTACCCAGGGGGCAATTGAAGGTAGTTTTCCATTTGTCTCTTTGTTTAATACATACCCTGTAATATGCTTCACGCAGGTCTAACTTCATGAAGATTTTTCCAGTGGCCAATGTGGCCAGTAATTTGCTAATTAATGGCAGAGGATATACATTTTCCACACATACAGCATTAAGCCCTCTAAAATCCACACACAGATACAAAGTTCCATCCTTCTTTTCCCTAAATAACACCGGGACAGCGATCTGTGACCTTCCAGGTTGTATGAAACCATGGGCTAGGTTTTTATCTAAATAATTCCTCATCTCCTCCATCTCCTTGGGAGTCATTGCATACATACGGCTTAGGTAATTTCACTCCTGGGATTAATTCTATAGCACACTCAGTTTTGCAGTGTGGGGGTAAGATCTCACACTCCTCTTCACTAACACCTTTGTTAGATCCTGATACTCAGCCAGATAGGGGAGGTTTTGATGTTCAACTATGGTGGTTACTAACTCCTTCCATGTATTCCGTGTGGATTCGCCTGGACCCAAGTGAGGGGGTTCACAACACCATCCTTAACTTGTTTGGCAGGAGAACCAGCCAAAGGTCCTCAAATGAAGAGCTTAAGTAAATATGGAACATGAGCTCCCTATCAGATAATCTGCTTTATAGGGTTAAAGACTACTTCTGTGATCAGCCGCTAAGGTCTGTATCTATTTAACAATTTTGCAAAGGTGATAGAATCTCAAGCTAGTGGACTATACAATTTCCATCCGAATATGAGTGCCAGTTTCAGTACCCTATGTAAAAAAAAAAAAGTTTAAAAATTGCCTATGCAAGTAAAAAGATATACACACTTATAATCTTTCAAGTCATGCTTGTTTTCTAATTGTAGACAATCTTATTTACTGGCAAGTATTTAAAAATGTGGCCTCAACACCACCATTGACCTATGGATGTAGATCACACGTGTCTTAATCTGAGATACAAATACTTGCTTTAAAAGCCTGTTTAGAAACTGGAATTATTAGAAGCCCTACTTGTCCCTATATGCCAAACTCTTCTATTGTGGGCAGCCATGATGTGTGTGTGTGTGTGTGTGTGTGTGTGTTGCTCTTGCCTTCTTCCTAGGGCTGAAACAGTGACTGCCAAGATAATCTAACTGCTGTAATGCTTAAGGCAGGACTAGAACTCACAGTCTCTTATTTTTTTATCCTGGTGCCTTAACAATGCACCAAACTGGCTTCACTAATACTATTAAATACCCTTATTTATTTATTTTTAAAAATCTCTAAAGGTAAGCCAGTACACTGTTTCCTTAAATTCCAAATATAACTACTTATTAGTAGTAAACCCAACCAATCTAAATATTTACATCTCCTTATTTCCATTTTTTTCCAGCAAAGCTTTTCTTCATTACAATTCACTGAGCTCAGTATTGCTGTAATAAATAATTTTGTTCAACTACAGACAAAGTGAACCACCATAACAACAACAAACCCTTTACAATGGAAGTTAATTCTTGGGGATAGAAAACTCTCAGACTTTAGCCTCTAAGTATAATTATAATATATCAGAAGATTTTTTTAAAAAAGAATATAAGACATTGGAATGACTTTATTGCTATGCAATTAGTGCAAGTCAGTAATTTTGAAAACATCCCTTGATTTTGAAAGGGGTGGAGGGAATATAAAGACACACTCAGATAACTCCAGCTATTATAATCAGAGGAATGAATTTTACAGCAAGGAATGCTCCTAAAGTCAAAATGTAAAATAAGTGTTTTACATAAGATATAAACCAATAATTAAAGCAAGACTAATTACATCTAAGTAAATCCCTGAGGTAATAATTAACACTATGAACCTCAGCAGGTTAGATATGTTAAAGTTTCAAATTTAACATAGGATTTTAAATCTAAGAAAAACAGCTTTTCAGCTGTTTCTATCTCCCTGGATGTGCCTATCTGTTAATCCCAGTTGGGCTATAGTAGCTGGTTAATGGTGAAATATGAAAACCAATTTCAAAGCATCCACTTTCTAAATGGTTGAAGACCAGGTAATAATTTCTAAAATACTGTTTTGCATACTAGCTTTTGAAGTAATTTTTCATTCTCATGTCAGAATAGCAGTTTCCCCCCAAATTTAGGAGGAGAAACCTTAGTGCAAAAACTACTTTCATTTTGTATAGAGCTGCTCTCAGGTTTCCAAGTGATGAAATCCATTTAAAAAGAAAAGTACAAAGTCCATCCTTCAAAAAAATTTCTTTTATTTAGGAAAGCATCAAATTGGCAAAGTCCGTGGTAATTCCGGATCTGACCCAACCCGGACTTACTCCACAATATTAGAAGTTAGAAACAACCCCCAAAAGTCACATTCTCCAATAGAAATAATTCAACGTTGCCTGATGTCATAAATCTCCACCTCAAGGGGCCCAAGCATGGACAGGTCATTTCCCACCCGAAGAAAGATCACTTAGCCAAAACAACTCTTTATCTCCACTCCTCCCCTCTTAGGAATGTGTCAAGCCCGAAATCCTTCCCCCCATGACTGCCACAGACAAAATAAGAAAAAGAATATATACTAAGCCTAACTAAAATGGCTACACTTATGTCAATTTCGGGCTTGACAGCTGCTATCCAAAATCCAGCATGATATTTGATAGACTTCTGCTTACACAGCTGGCTATCCCATCCTATCCTTTATACCTAAATCTATTCTTGAAGGTTTCTTTCTTCTCCAAGGAAGTGTTTCAGCATCTGTGGGAACACCTTCAACAAGAAGAGAAGAATCCATTTGTTGTTATTTGGCAGTCTGGATAATCAATGCTGTCTATTGTTTTCTGCTTCTGTCCTATTTTATTATATAACGATTATTCTTAATCTTGATGTTATGTTTGGTTGTGATATTTTTATTGTACATGACACAGGCACTTGTTAAGTGATGGTGGTGATCTATAAATAAAATAAATGAGCACATCTGGAACATAGTCATCTTGTTAAAAGGCCTTCTGACAGAAAGGGAGCAAACGTCTTCAAGGGATAGTTAGCTGTACTATATAAAACTACTACAACTGGACTGGGGCTAGTGGCTTCCTTATAGTTGTGTTGCTTCCCTGGTTTTGTGTCTGCTTCAGCTTCTTTTGAAATCCTCATTCTGTTTTTCTACTGCATCCTCCATGTACATTTTTTCCCTTGTGACAGCAACGCTGATAAGGAGCAAAGAGCTAGCCGCATGCTATCACCCCTTTGTGCTAGAGATGTCTCTCTGGGATCAGTCCAGTGTCTCCTAACCTGACCTACACAATGTCAATTTGAGGTTGAACATTATATGAACATTATATTGCTCTGAATGGGATTTGGAATATGGGGAGTTGAATTTGCCTGACACCCAAGTGACATCCTTTCATTGCAAATGAAAGGAAGAATGGCAACTGGAGATAAACTGCTATCCAAAGAACTCAATATCAACCAGAATTTTACTTTTGCTATTGTTGTCATTGTTATTGTTATTGCTGACCTTTTCATGTGGAGCAGATAAAACACAAGGAACGTCTTTCATTTTCACTTTTGTGTTTTGCAGCTCAGGGTTCCATTAATACTTCCCTTTCCCCCCTGCGCTATGCTGTGCTCTAGTTTGCAGTCAGTTCATACTGCACTGATGTATATTTCATTGCCCAAGGCTTAATTTTGATTTATTGTCCATCCATAAATTAGAAAAATATGCTCTGGAATTCCATCCCGCTGAAAAGCTGTGCCTGATGTCAGGGGACTGGGTGATATTTAAGATGTCAGAAATACATATTGGATTAGCGTGCTTTGTTTCCCCACAACAGCAGGTGTTTAATCATAGCTGATGGCTGAAGTTAAATGCATTAGGATAGCATCAGCCAAGAAGATGGAGTTTTTCTAAACCATATAAACTCCAGATAAATAACTCAAAACTAATTGTGTGGCCACATCTTAGATACATTTTTATTTACTTAATATATTAAACCATGAAAATAGCCTCTGGCACTTAACTTTCCATTTACGAGCCTGCGTAAATGCCTTATATTAGTAAGTGGATGTTTCTTCAAACACTGCTGCATTGCCCTTTCTTGGTTAGCAATGGATTTTGATATTTCATAGTAGCATTAAAAAGGAAAAAAAAAATAGGAATTCATCACTTACATAAGGATGGTAGGAAGATTTAAAAAAAAAAAAAGCATTTGTATTTGTTCCTCTAGAAACAACATTTGGGTATAAATATTGAGTTTGGTAATGTTAATAGTAGATCAAATAGGATGCATACAATGCATTCTCAAGGGTATTCTTTAAAAATGTTGAGTGTTTCTTTGTTGCTGTTATGGTAGCTGTTTTGCTTATGTTAATCAGCATTCTCTGTGTATAGAAAAATGATCAGTCCTGGTCTTGAACAATTTAGCTGGAGGCCGGAGAGAAGCAGCTTAGGAGAGCAAACATTTTCAAGGTCAACCGGTGAACTGTAACAAGCCAGCGAGATTCATGGCAAGAATGGTATATTTTGACACAACAGCGATTTGATTAAAAGAAAAAGTAATGGGTTTAAACAGTCACTATGAGGATGTAGCCAGACTTTGTTAGCTTTTCACAAATTACTTAACAAGGCAGTGATGAAACTGGAAATAGGACTATTTTATATAAAGAAAAGGAGACAATATTACTTTGCAGCACCACTAATAAGGGTAATCTTTTCAAGTATGCATCCAATGCCATCATTTTCCCATACATTATAATGTTAGAGGGGCTCTAAGCACATCCACTTAGAAGTTCCATTATAATCAATGCTGTCAATATTTTTTTTTTTTTAAATCAATTTTTTCAAGACAGGATTCTTGGACAAAATGCAGTGTTTATCCTGCAATAGTTCTGAATTATTATTATTTTTAAATGTAAGATTTCAATTCAAAAATTCAAGATTTTAGATTGTCAAGGTACACTGAAAGATTTAAGAATGGGGGAATCAAGGAAGTTTTCATGTCTGACTTCATATATGGTAATGTACACTGTGACTTATTAGAATGATATTTTCTCCACCCTGTGTTTGTGAGAAATGCTGGTAGAATGCTGATGAAGCTAAAAGCTGAATAGTAAATTTCCAAAAAGAGTTTGGATAAAAGATGAAATACCATTTGCCTTTCCATTGTTGTCATGGTACCTAGAGTTCAACATACAGGATACCCAGAGAACAGTATTAAGCAGAAAAATAAGCTGAGCCTTACTACTACTTACTCTTTCTTTCCCCCTAGTTAAGTAGAAAAAAAGAGATTATCTCTGCAATGTTGTAAGGGCCTTTCTCTATATGTGCCTAACCATTGTATTAAAATGCCTTGAAACTCCTTTTCTTCTACTGTTTCCAAACTTAAATCATCCTTACTTGTATTAATGCTAAAATAGTGTTTTCTCTCTTAAGCCAATAGTATCCAATAACAGCTGCAAGCTTGTAAATCTGTTTTATTCTCCACCTATTATGTCGGGGTGAAAAAGAATGATGACTCATGTAAGATCTAAACTGTACTTCTTGGTCATTTCAAACTGAAATGCCCCCTCCTCATCCAATCAGCTTAATATGCCATTATTTTGCTGTTATCTCCATAAAGAGCTGAACATATTAGATAGAAAGCACCAAAATATCCTGCCTACCATTTTTGGTTTGGCATTAAAATGGAGTAATAGAAAAATAATGCAACAATTAAAAGAAGTAATAGTGAAATATAATACGGAAATGATTGGATCAAGTACTCTTCCCTTCCACATTACCTTCTAAACAGAGCACATGGAAATCTACATGTCTTACATATAATAAGGAAAAGAAGGGAATTCCAAGTAAAAATGATACACAAGATGACTCTCTCTGTAAGTTTGTTTTTAAACAAAACATCTTATGAATGAAGGCAAATACACATGTCCTGATAATAAACATATTTATTATTGAAATTACCAGAAAGGCATACAGTGGAAATACATTTTTAAAATTCTGCTTAAATTAGGGAAAGAAATTAAAAATAAACAATAGAATGTAAATACTAGAGTGCAAAAAAAAATTAATTACTTCAAATTAATCACAACATGATAACACTATTTTGCAAAGGTATAAAAGAAGAACATGTTTAGTTTTAAAATACAGTAAAATAAAATGTCTAAATTTAATCAGAATTGTGAATTACATTCTCAGGTTTCTAGTCAGGTTAAGTAATAATTGCTTGTTTCACTATCTGTTTCCTAAATATACAAGCTCTGAAACAGAATTTGGCAACTTTAAAGAAGAGACATCATTGTATGGTGTGCCAGTAGAAATGAACCTGTCTGGTCTTCAGGGGAACTGATTTAGAGGTAGAGATCAGTACAAGTGACAAATTTCATCATAAAATCAGCAATACAACAATAGATGACCCACAGTTTCAATAACTCTTGAATGATACAAATAGTCTCTCTAGACCGTGAATACACCGTTTTCTTTCTTTTAACAATTCTGAAGGCAGTGTGTTAAACTGGCTTAAGCTAAAGGCGCTAAGAAGATTTTATAATTTTTTTAAAATACATTTTTGTTGGGAAAAAAGGAGGAAAATCTAGGTTTTTCCTTTCAAAGGAAATGAATTTCCTAGCATTATCTCTCTTTCAAGTGGGTATCTATTGTTTGCTGTTTGACAACCTTTTAGTTTGGATAAAACCCAAAGAAGGCAGAATATTATCAACAGACCAATATTTTGCTATTTAGCCTCCATGTTAATCTTTCAAGTTGAGTGAAAATTATTTCATGGTATCAGTGGAACTAAATCTTCAAGGAATAAGATTAACTTAAATAAGTAGGTGATGATATCTATACAAAATCATGCTTGTACTGAGCTAAGACTTTTAATTAAAGAGTGACATGCACAGCAAGGGACCCCAAAGATAGCCCTCAAAAGCACAGGAACTGCTTCCAGAAGAGAGAGGTCCTAGTAGGTACAGGTCTTTGTCTCATGGAGCATACAAACTCTCCTTTTTGGAAATGAACTTAAGTCACACCCCTGGGAGGAGCGTATACTAGTTAGTACATGCAATCCAATATCTTGAAGTCTAGAAGAGGACCCCATACATCTGAACATTGTTCTCTTTTACATCCACTGATCTTCCAACCGTATTTAATGGAAGAAAACAATAATTTTGGCATTCAGAACATTTATAATGAAACTCTTTTTCAGAATAGTAGGAAGAAATCTCTGGGATTCTCTGAAGAAATCCCAGGAATAAGTCCTAAACTAAGAATGAAAGAATAGTCTATCATTTACATATAACAAGGTATGAACTTGTCTATTAGCCATTCTTCTAGGTAAAAGCAGAAACTGCTTGGACCAGTAAGTTGATATAGAAGTTAAACAAAACTCCTGCTTTAAGCCTTTGTTTACAAAAGGTGATCATGTATGATCTGAGGATTCAATGAATTACCATACAGATAATTCTGTACAAGCCCTAAATAAGGACAAGAAGCTGATGGTTTATTATAGTTGCTTCAAGCTTCCTCCATAATATATTACCCAGTGTTTTTCAAAATGGGCAACTTTGACAAGTTTGGAGAACTTCAAGATATTCAACTATCTTCCAAATTCAAAACCAAATCTCAGTCATAATCCAGACATCTACACCCACTTTCTTTAACTTGGTGACCTTTTGATATGTTAAAATTTGTATCATGGCCTGTTAAATTGAAAACAATACATGTTAATTAATACTCCCACATTACATTAATAATAATGTAAAAGAAAAAAGTACTACACATAGTTATAGGATAATTACTAAAATATGGTACATTCTAATTTTAATGTTTCTATTTTAGCTATTCTTCACTCAGGCTATTTGTGATACAAAATACATTAGTCCATAATGAGGACAATTTCTGTCCCCATGGCTTTGATAAGATATAATTGAATAGAGAATGGAACTCCCAGATGTTTAATAATTATTTAGAAATAAAGGAAGATTTATTTTATTTGTAGTATTTAGAGAAAGTACTACATGAATGAATAATTTCTGAGGTGATTTATTATAGAGTAGATCACAGACTTAATAAATCAACAATAAAACCATAGTTGGCCACAATAAAAGAACAGTGCTTAAAACAACTGCAGCATAAAAATTCAACAGATGTTCATCTGATGCCCAGAAGGCAAGATTATGGATAGTAAGCAAGAGAATCCTCAAGCAGGTATGCAACCAGAAATAGCTATAAAAATACTATGGTACTGCTCACAGTTGTTCCTATTTTTTTATTTCTTAATTGCAATGAAGCTTTTTTAGAACATTCCACACATGAAAATAATGCTTACACATCCTTTGATTGTTTTATACCTGATATTTTCCTTCCAGAAATTCCACAGAATCTTTCTCCACTTTTTAAACCTCATAAGCAGGGAGTGAAGGGCATTACCTATTCTTTATGCTGTGATGGGATATAAATTTGTAGTCACATACATGGTGGCAGATCCTTTCAGATATCCGGGGGGCCTAGACCACTTTTAATTTCTGTGAATTTAGGATAGGTGCAAATTTTAAAAAATGGTGACACATGAAAACAAAAGACACCATATAAAGAGTGAGATACAATTTTAATGCTGTTCAACTTACAGACATGACTACATGCTTTAATGCTATTCCCTGTTGGGACAAGTTACGCAAAATGCAATCAAGGTTATTTTTAATCAATCTGAGAGATATATAATCTCTTTAAAAAGTAATTCTGCCTGGTTCTGACACAATGGCTGCATTGAAATACTGTGGACAAATATTCAATATGTAGTATTGTTTTAAGAAATTATTTACATTTAGTTGGAAATCTTATGCTCTTCTGAATAAAGTTCCAGGTCCTCATGGGAAGTTTGGGTTTTCCCACAAATCAGAATTTAGGCAGATAGCTCCAGACTTGGAAAGAGAAATCAGGTTAGGTGCTTAGGAAAATACAGGTAGTCCTTGACTTACAACCATAACTGAGCCCAAAATTTCTATTGCTAAATGAGACAGTTGTTAAGTGTCTGAAGCGCACGATCACCAAACCGGTTGTTATATCAGTGGAATCCCACCCCAGCCTATGTCTCTGTACTTTGCTCTAACATAATTGAAAAGTCCTAAGCATTATTTTTAATTCAGGAAATGAAAACTTGTTCTATTCATGTTTAACCTACTTAAAGCACTAAACATATTAGGCTGCCTTGATTTGTAATATGCAATGATTTTGCCTTTCTCTGTAGGTGTCTTCACCCAACTTGTAGCTATCAATCCATATGTAAAACATAGGTTGGGATATATAACTCAAGCATTATCCAAAAAAGAAGCATGTTTGGATCCATACATTTATTCTTAGACAAACCTAACAAAAATGCTCACTCATTATCTGCCCCCAATGCCAATTCCATCTTGAAGAGAATAGGAAAGCAGCCCTGATTTTGAGGGACAGCAATGCTCAGATAGACCGTCTATGGCTGCGAGCTGCTGTTTTCCTCCTTTATTTATGTTTTTTATCATTGCTCAGCTCAGTCACACAAGGCAAATTGTATTTAATAAATTAGCCTAATGGATTCTGCAAGTGGTTTGTGAGTGCTATGCTTCCTCTAGTTAAGGAAAACGTTTATATTCCTCTTCTCCTTGGCTTTCTTGCCAGAGAGGGTAACCAGAGGGCAGGGACAGGGAACAGAAGGGGGTGCATGTGTGTCTGTGGTGTGTGTGTGTGAACTGGATTTTTTCCCCACTGCAGCATTGTGGGGGGGAACTGAGCTGCTGGCCTTGCTTCCCTCTTGGGAGACTTGGCTGCCTCAGGCTGAAGGATCTACCACAGCTCTTTTTTTTAACAGAGCCACTTGCCACCCCCTTTCCAGTGTTGAACATTAAACTCCACCAACGGGGCATCTTTAACAGCTCCCCATGAAATAATAATTCATTATGCTGCTAGGAGGGAAGAAAGGGAGTATAAGTATCTTGATGGGATTAGAGAAAAACCCCTGCAGAGATGATTTAGTAGCCATGATAATTCACTTAATAGGAGCCTAGGGTAAATTGCCAGACATGGAAATGTAACTGAACCAGCCTTGGAAGGATGCACTATAGGGCTGCATGCGTAGGATAACAGGCTTCGTTAGGAATATTTAAGAGATTCCATATATGATTGAGTAATAAAAAAAGCAGAATTATTTCATCTACTCCTTCTTGGTGGCCTTTAACTTTATCTGTCTGAATATCAAATTGGAAATGGCATGATAGCAACACATTTTGGAAACTGTTCTTTTAGCTGTTATTTATATGGTTGGTTTAGTTTCTCATTTGTTAACCTTTCAAAAGGAATATCTCTAAAACATGCATAACTGCACAATTGGAATTTGAAAGAAATTGCACAGAGAAAGGTAATAGCATAGATCTAACTGCCCAAAACAGAAGGTCTTTTTCTATTATATTTGGGATCTTGGAAATAATCTATTTTTGTAAGCTGTGTAAACTTCAGAGCACAATCGTAGGGGCAGCATTTCTTATTATCTGAAGTTACAGCTCTTAGATCCCAATCAAAATAGTAAAATATAGCAACTAACTTCCATGTTAAATTGCTTAAAAGGAAAAATGTTTACTTCTATGATTGAAGGAAGTTAGCATAACTAATAGGCAAGTTAGAAAGGAAGGTGTTAATGAAAGCCTGCTTGATCAATACCAAACTTTTAAGTTGTTGTTGTTGTTGTTAATATTGGACACTTCTTTATGGAAATGGAAATCATTATACCTAAAAACAAATGGACAGTAGGCTTGAGGAAGAAATGCATAGACGTAAAACACAAATTCTGCTTGCAAGGTATTTGACAAAGAGGATTTTTCTTTTAAAGGATTTTGTATTTTTGAAATAGAAATGAAATATCAGCATTGGTAATGGTGAGAGGGCCCACAACTGATGTTTTAAAGAATGGGGCGGAGATGAACCCCAGAATGAATTAGGATGATGATGCCAGGTAGTCTGGAAGGAACTGAAGACCTCACCCCTCTTCCTCAGTTGTAGCTCTGCCTTCTGCAGAATAAAGCTCTCCCTTTGGCTCTGTTTTAGGTGGGGAGAGGGGAAACAGTGAAGAGTGAAAGCAAGAGATAGTGAAAAGCAATACATTTGTTTTCTAGAGCCAGTCTAGAGCAGGGGTGTCTAACTGGATTTCTTCGAGAGCTGGATCAGCATTGTAGTTCTCCTCTGCAGGCCGGCCAGAGGGGAAGATGGGATGGATACCTCCTGCAGCACCTTGCCAGCCAAAATAGGTTGCAGGGCAGAGGTGGTATTCAGCAGGTTCTGACCAGTTCCGGAGAACCGGTAGCGGAAATTTTGAGTAGTTTGGAGAACTGGCAAATACCACCTCTGACTGGAGATTTTACAGTATCTTTCCTGCCATGCCCACCAAACCACGCCTAGTAAACCAGTAGTAAAAAATTTGAATCCCATCACTGGTGCGGAGGGGCGTCCACGATCCCTCTGTGCCCCATTTTCAGCCTGCATGACCTCCTGCAGGACTTTGCTAGCCAAAATGAGGAACAGGGGGCTGTACCTCTGCACCCTGTTTTGACCAGCAGGGTGCTGTAGGAGGCCATTCAGGCCAAAAATGGGGCATGGGGGGCCACGCATAGCCTCTTCATGTCCCATTTTCACTAGTAGAGGCACTATGGGCCTTGACTTTGACACCGCTGGTCTAGAGATTCAGCAGAGCATCAAGTAGTTAGTTCTACATTTGTGACTGGCTTAAGAAGGTTCAGAATTTTCTCTTCTTTTGTGTAGATCAAGGCAAACTACTGGAGAAAGTAGATGACTATGTTTTCTTGTTCCCCTCAAGTTGGCTGCAAGAGTCAAAGAGTACTAGCTTGAAGATATTATGCTCTTGTTTTTACATCATTAAAAGTGATGGAATAACATTTAGTCACATAACTTTGCCCGTAACAAGGAACTTGAGGCATGTCTGAAAAGAAAATACAGGCAAAGTGGGTGGAGGAACCAGTTGACTCTAACTGGTGTCTTCTGGCAGAACTTCCTGGCTGGAATCATCAGATGGTTGAGGACTCTACCCTTGGCAACAATGTTAGATGGGACAATGGGCTATTCTGTTGCTGACAGAAAAATGTATGTTCATGTACCAGCCATTTTGCAGTTCATTCAAGGACAGCTCCATAAATCATTTTCATCAATCATTTTATATTGTCTATTTGTGTTGTATTCTTGGTAAAATACAGTAGTGGTTTATCATTGCCTTCTCCGGTGTGGTATGTTGATGCCTTGTCATTATCACTAAACTGATCATCTACCTTTAATATTTATTTTTTATTTTAATTTTATTTGGTTTGTCAATTGTTTACAAGATAATAGGTATAAGTAAAAACATAGTTATGAATATATGGGTACATATAAGAAAAATAAAAGAAACAATAGGACAGGGATGGTAGGCAGGTTGGTGCGCTTATGCACACCCCCTACAGACCTCTTAAGAAAGGGGTGAGGTCAATAGGTTAAAGTTTTTGGGGTTTGGGGAATATAGCTTCCTATATTGCTGCTGTCCAATAAAGATGCCTGCTTGGTTTAGCTGGGATCTGGGATGTACCTCATGCCTTGGGTGGGATTATATACTCTTGATATAGTCTCTTCATAGCTCTTCCTGATACAGTAAGACTTGGAACATGGGTGTCAAACTCACTGCGTCACGTTGATGTCATGTGATGCATCGCAATGTTTTTTACCTTTGCAGAGCATGGCCTGCACATGATACATCTGGCCTGTGGGCCACCAGTTTGACACCCCTGACATGGAGGAATTATAAAAGTGAACTGCAGTGGAAATATACTTTCAGCAAGCTTTTTTTGCAATGAATAGGAGAAGCAGAATACTTTCTCCAGGGTATTACTGAAACTCAACTTATACTGAAGAGTATAAAATTGTGAGATGAATTAAGGCTATATTCAGGTTCCAAAGCCTGGGGTACAGCTCCAACTGGTTTCCAAAACTTATCAAATATGAATATGATAGGATGGGATAATTATTTAATAAAATCTGAGATAATCGTATTACCTATATACTACTTGTTCAATTGCTGTTTGAGTTTATAACAGTGTTGAATGGGTCATACATATGACCAGTCCTCAAAGTTCTAGCCATGTGGTCCTGCCATTCGTCATCTGTAAACTTCTTTGAGGGCTTTTTACAATAGAAGTCAATGAGGAAGCTAGCAAGAGATTGCAAATGCTGTCCAGGTGACATCCTCACCTAATGACCCATGACAAATTGCTTAACAATGACAACCCGAAGAGCCACAATTTCTATTGCTAAGTGACATAGTCACATGACAGTACACTTCATAAACTGCATGGAATGATGGAAAATCTGTTCCCAACTGGCATTGTTAATTGAGGATTCCCTGTTTTTGGTTTTAACAGGGTGTAATGTACAGGGTTTTTTTTTCTTGGTTCCACATGTTTCTTATTGGATGCCCAGTGTAATGATACAGGTTTTAAAGCCACTTAAAAACACTTCAGATAAGATGGTTGCCAAATCCAATGAGTTACCTTTTTATATTTTGTCCCACGCATAAGCTGTTTCCTGTGCTTGCCTGGACTGCCTTTGAAGCAGCTAGGGGTGCCTTCCAAAGGATGCAGCAGCTTTAACATTTTGATATGAGTCACTAAATTCATGATAATACACTTTACAAAGCAATACACACACACACACACACATCTGTGAGACAGAGAGAATCAGAGAACCTATAAATATATGAAGTTGAAACAAATTGTTGCTGTGTTAATCTTAACACTGTGATTGATTGATTGATTTTTCTGAACTGCCAATCTCTTTCAAATAGACAATTTTGATTTTAATTAAAATGATATCAGATAGGTAAATATGCAGCTTAATATACTGTATAAAATGCAGAAACCAGTTACTTATATGGAATTCGTCTCTTCCAGTGTTATATTCATAAGAATATTAACACTATAGTCAATTTACTTTATACGGATGAGTTTATACTGGCATTTTTATGTTTAATTCTATTGTGCCACTGTAGAGATGTTGTTTTATATAATACGATCAACCAGTTTGAAATGCAGCAAGGAGATTCTTCCTCAAATAAAACTAACGCTATTAATAACCACAACTGTCAATTCAGAACAAGACAAGTGTTTTAATAAATCTTCACTAATACCCCATACAAATATGAAAGAATGACTATCTTCCTCTGTTCCCAGATGACCACTGCCTGGGATGACTTTGAATAATTTTCTCTAGTGGAAGGCAGCCAACTTGGTCCATTATTCCAGATGGCCAGCTCCAATTTGAAGTTCTGTAAATGGTCCTCGGCATTTAGGAAAGCTCCTTCAGTTTTATTTCAGAGGCAGGGAAAGACTGACTAGCAAAACTGACATATTTTCTTACCTAAGTAGTGACCAAAATCATATACCAAAATGCAAGCTCACTATTTTAAAAACTGCACTCACTTATATTCAAGGCACAAACTGTCACCTTTTAATTAAGTAAAGATTGAATAATACCTGTTCAAGTATACTATTGTTCAGTCACCAATGAATTGGGAGGGGAAGGATGCTACAAGTCATCCAACTATGTGAAGTTCTGATTCCCGTAGAAGAAATACAATTTCTGATGCTGTGATGTTATAGAATTTTTTTTTAAAAGTCTGATAAATAAGTAACAACAAAGTTACTTATATATAAAATAAAGTTCTACAAGCAATGTGTACCAGTCTCTACAGTGGAGAAACAGTAATATTTTTTGCCACGGAGATCCAAATAGATATTTTACAGTTCCTTTGTGGTCTATGATAAATGGAAGGAAGGATGGAATGATGTGCCTCTAGAAAAAAGGAACTGAACCAGTTATTTGGTGATGAAGACAGTTTGAATTACAGCATGGATCCTAAAATATACAATAATTATTTTAGAAACATATAAGAGTAGGGAAAGTTGGTCATCAAAGAGAAAAAGATGTGTTAGGGAGGAAGGCAAGAACATATAACAGAATAACAGAGATAAAAGGGACCTTGGAGGTCTTGTAGTCTAACCCGCTGCTTAAACAGGAAACCCTACATCATTCCAGACAAGTGGCTGTCCAGTCTCTTCTTAAAAGCCTCCAGTGATGGAACACCCACAACTTCTGAAGACAAGCCATTCCACTGATTAATTGTTCTCACTGTTAGGACATTTTTCCTTAGTTCGAGATGGCTTTTCTCTTTGATTAGTTTCTATCCACTGTTTCTTGATTTGCCTTCTGGTGCTTTGGAAAATAGATTGAATGCCTCTTTTTATGTCACCCCAGTCTTTCTTTTCACTAGACTAGACAAACCCAATTCCTGCAACCACCTCACTGATCATCTTTGTTGTTCTTTTCTTCACTCTTTCCAAAGTGTCTACATCTTTTTTGTAATATGGTGACCAAAATTGGATGCAGTATTCTAAGTGTGGTCTTACTAAGGCTTTATAAAATAGTACTAATACTTCATGTGATCTTGATTCTATCCCTCTGTTAATGCAACCTAGGATTGTGTTGGCTTTTTTGGCTGCCGCCACATGCTGCTGGCTCATATTTAGATGATTGTCTTCTTGGACTCCAAGGTCCCTCTCATAGTTATTTCTATTGTGGAAAAAAAATGAAAGTTTGATTTTGGGTTTTACCAGTTAGATAGATTTATTGTTATAGAAATTGCTAGTTTAGAGTATTATGTAAAAGTAAAAAACTGAGTTTTGATGTTAATGCCTTATTCTACTGCACCAAAGGGAGTCGGAAGTCAATGCCTTTTTTTTTTTCCCTCTTGCTTTTTCCCACTTTTCTCTTCCCTTTTCCCTTCCCTAACTTCCCTACTATTTATTTTTATATTTTCTTTGTATGCTATATGGTAAACTAATAAAATTGATAAATGTGAGTTACTTCTATTGAGCTAGGTCTCACTTAAGCGGGACTTGCACATTTGGTTTTTCTTGCCTAAGTGTAAAACCTTACTTTTCTCACCACGGAATTTCATTTTGTTAGATAGAATCCATTGTTCAAATCTGTTGAGATCCATCTGGATCTTGAGCCTGTCTTCTGGAATGTTGGTTATTCCTGCCAATTTAGTGTCATCTTCAAATCTGATGAGTTCCCGTTCTATCCCCTTATTTAAATTATTTATGAAGATATTGAAAATTACTGTGTCTAAAATGGAATCTTGGGATGCCCCTCTGTTTATTTTTTTCCATGTATTTTTCCATGTATTCTTCCATAAAATTTTTTGATTTCCATTGAGGACTACTTGTTGAGTGCAACTTGTCAGCCAGTTGCAAATCCATCTAGTGGTGATGCTGTCTATCCTACATTTTTTTAGCTTACCAAGAAGTAGGTTGTGATCTACTTTGTCAGATGCGTTACTGAAATCCAAGTATACTATATCCCCTGCATTTTGCTGGTCCACTAATTTAGTCACTATGTCAAGAAATGAAATATTTGTTTTGTAAGATCTGTTTTTTATCCATGTCTCTATGCACATTAATATTGTACAATAGCAATTTTATTTGACATACAGTCAATAATGTAATATTAATCCATGAAAGGTTTAAACTGTGTATCTCTCTCTCTATCTCTCCCACCCACCCCTCTCTCTCCTTCCTTCACCCCTCCCACTCCCTTTCTTTTTTCTTTCTTTCTTTCTTTCTTTCTTTCTTTCTTTCTTTCTTTCTTTCTTTCTTTCTTTCTTTCTTTCTTTCTTTCTTCTTTCTTTCTTTCTTTCTTTCTTTCTTTCTTTCTTTCTTTCTTTCTTTCTTTCTTTCTTTCTTTCTTTCTTTCTTTCTTTCTTTCTTCTTTCTTTCACATTACTGAGATACTGGAAAAGGAATAGCCTTATTCCTTATTCACACATAATACTGATAGTGAACACTTCTAATTTATAGAGAGAGAGATACAGAGGTCCAGTGTTAAGAAGAAATTACTTGCTGCCAAGAAAACTTGAGTCCATATAAGTATAAGGAGTTCATTTTGGCCAAAAGGTGATTTTATCTTTACCTTACATAATAGTAATAATGTCATTACATTATTTTACATTATAAAATATATTATCAGTAATAATATTACCATTCAATATAATCACAGTTCCATTCAATAGGCTATTCTAACATTATATACATTAGATTACAGGTACAAATTAGACTTCAAGTCAAAACCAGCTTTACGTTTGACTTCTTGATTATGTTCTTAAGGGAGAAACTAGATCAAGAGACCATTCTTATAGTCTACCAGTAAGTTCAGTAAAATCAAATCTTAACCAGTGTTGAAACACACATTATAAATATAGTAGATGCATAGATGGACTGGATATTGGGGAAAGTGATGTTAAAGATTATGAACATTAAGATTTATATTAATCTATAAGCCTATTAAAGTACAGTAAAACCTGTCCTTCAGACCTCCTGTTAAAAGATATTGCTTCCCTGAGGGAACTACTAAATTTAGGGCCAAATTATTTTCCCATAAAAAACAATGAAAAGAAAATGATTATATTAAGTCTATTTCTACTATGGCTTCTTTTCAATGTTCTGCTAAAAGTGATTCCAAATAGTAAGATAATATTGATTTTTGACCTTGTTAATGAATCTTAAGAATTTCAAGTAATGTATGACTCATCTCTACCCATTCTGTACCAGTATTAGCCAAAAGCCAACATATCGTCAAATTGTTAATGGCTTTAGTGTGTTATAGACACATTTGCACCCAAAAATTTAAAGCAGTTGAGCATTTTGCATGAATATTACAACTCTAAAGCTTTTACTCCCGAATAGTCTTCAATCAGCTTTGATAATCTCTTTGTTCTTCAAGCCATCTTATAGTACCTTGTTTTAAAGAGGTTCGCCAGTTCTCCAAGGAGAGGGGGGAAAAGATATAGGAGAGGAAAATTCCATTTTATTAGTAAATGCTGTATCTGGAAAAAATTGACTGATTGAGAATTTCAAGACAAAGAATTAGTTTGCACCTTCTTTCTGATCTAACTGAAAAGTAGTTAGGCTATTGCTAAAATGCCATTTTATGAATAAACTCATTTGTTAATACATGGGAACATGCAATAATTTTTATGTACATCTGTGATAACCACCCCCACCAAAGAGATACATTGAACAGTTGGTCACCTACAGGGAACTACACTAATTATGACTTGTGAATTACTTTCTCCATGAAATCACAATTTTTACAATGACTATATATAGATTATGAATTTTGCAGAAGGCTTATTGCCTGGGGTGAGACTTTGGCTGTTTAAATACTGTTATCCTGGTAGAATGTTCATTTAGATTTTCATGCTCTACTCAGCACCTTGACTGTCCTTAGAGTTTCACACTTGGATTAAAAATACATTGGATTCATCAAGCATATTGTTAGTAAAATGAACTGGGATTTCCCTACTGCATACCATGTTCTGTGATTTTCTGGCAGCAAATGAATTAGAGACCAAACAGATGTGTTAGAAACTTTTGTCACATCTTTCCTTCAAGTAAAAACTGACCCACAATTACTCATATAGTTTACTATTGACTTGTGAATAATGAAGGTTTACTAGCCTTCAGATATATGACTAGTTTTTTTTTTAGAATGCCCATTATTAGTGTTCCGAACTAAGCAAGCTCGTTGGCTTGCAATTCTAATAGTTTTCTTTCCACGACAGGTTTGTAAACCTGCCCTTCTGATTGGCCCGCTGATAGCGGATCGTGATTGGTCATTTTGGCTGATCTGATTGGCTGACAGCGGGTCGTGGCTGATTGGACGCTCACAGCGCGGCAAACTCAAACCATTGGGTGTTGTGACAGCAGCCAGCTCTATAAAAGGAGCTGCTGCTGCCCAAGTATTTCGCTCTGTTCTGAAGTCACTAATAAAGAGTTGGAGTCACTATTTCGATGCCTCGTCTCCGTTCTTGCGCCCACGTTCCCAGACATAACACTGGTGATGAAGGTGGGATTCGGAGACGATAGAGCTGACTGAACACTCACCGAAAGCTAACAGAGCACGTGGCTGAGAGCGCACCAATAAGCGGCAGAATGACTAGCAGCGCTATACCACCCGCTCCATTTGATCCGGCTAACGAAGACTGGGACTCGTATATGGACAGGTTTCAGATGTTCCTGGAAACCAACAATCTGAAGGATGTTACGCCTGGCAAGAAACGAGCTGTATTCCTGACCCATTGCGGGCCCGCCGTTTTTAAGATGGGGCATAATGGGCCTGCACCGCTGGGGCATAATGGGTCCGCAACCTCGCCCCAATCCTCCGGGCCCATTATGCCCCAGCGGTGCCAACACTCATCAGGAGACACGAGTTTTACCAGAGGGACCAACAGGAAAGCAAAAGTGTTGGAGACTTCATCGCGGACCTCAGAAACCTGGGAGGACTCTGTGGCTTCGCAAATCTCGAAGAAGCCATGAGAGATTGAATTGTCCTGGGTCTAAAAGACCCCACAACCCAGAGCAAGATTATGGCGAAGGGGGACATCGGCCTCGCAGATGTCATCGCCGATGCTACTGCAGCAGAAGCAACCAGGAAGTCAGCAGCTCGAATGCCCCGAGCAAACGCACCGCACTGCCAACTCGCCAGTGACACTACGCCCCTTTCTGAGAGGCACACAACGATCACCCACCATGAAGACCTTGAATCCTCATCAGAAAGTGAGGAAGAGGAGGTCAACAGACTCAGGTCAGAACGCGATCAGCGAGACCAGCGGAATCGTAAGCCCTTGTATCAATGTGCCGGATGCGGGGGAAATCACCCGCGATCAGACTGCAAATTCCTAGACACCCTCTGCCGTTCCTGTGGAAAGAGGGGCCACATTGCAAAGGCCTGCAGAAGCAAGCGAGGGTCCAGCCCAAACCGAAGAGGAAATAATTTCCGGCAGACATCAGGCACCCCACCAGTGAACCAGGACTGCCCAAGCAACCCATGGCACCAATACTACAGAAACCGAGCACCAGCCACTTCTACTAGATAAGAAGAGGCGCACCAAACCATCACCATCGGCCACGCTTCATCCCTTGATGCAAGGAAAATCCGAGTGAAGGTCACCATAGAGAATCGACCATGCGTTATGGAAGTCGACTCCGGGTCATCCCTATCAATGGTCTCCTGGAAAACCCTCAGACAGCTGATCCCTGACATCCGTCGCCAGGACCTCAGCACTCAGAAAATTATATTAAAAGACTACCAAGGAAACAGAATTCCAGTTGCCGGTTCCAGCCACGTCCAAGTCTCCTTCAAAGACCACACCGCAACCCTACCTCTTACCGTCGTCGATAGAGATCGGCCCAGCTTGCTAGGCTTGCAGTGGTTCGCGCCACTAGGAATTGAACTAGCGGGCATCAACCTGACCGAAAGCGATGACTGGGAAGCGGCCCTCGTCTAGGAATTCCAGGACGTTTTTACCGAGAAGCTAGGCAAGTACAAGGGATCCCCCATATCGTTTAATCTCAGCCCCGATATTGCGCTCATTCGCCTTAAGCCTCGTCGAGTGCCCTTTGCACTTAAACCAAAGATTGATGAACAATTGGACAAATTAATAGCCCAGGGCATGTTGGAACCGATTGACCACGCCCGATGGGAGACCCCAATTGTAACCCCCATAAAGCCTGACGGATCTTTGAGAATTTGTGGGGATTACAAGGCCACCCTAAATCATGCGCTTCAGCAGAGCGCTTATCCCATGCCTGTGGTCCAACACCTTCTTCACTCCCTTGGGGGTGGAAAAATATTCGCAAAATTGGACCTAGCCCAGGCGTACCAGCAGTTGCCCGTAGATGCAGAGACTGCAGAAGCCCAAACTATAGTCACGCACAGAGGTGCATTCAAGTGTAATAGACTCCAATTCGGAGTGAGCGTAGCACCGGGCATCTTCCAAAGTCTGATGGAAAGATTGCTAGAAGGCATAAAAAGGGTCGTGCCCTACTTCGATGATGTCTTGATAGCCGCCCCCACTAGAAGCCTACTAGAAAAACGACTATGAATGGTCCTCCAAAAATTTAAAGACGCTGGCCTGAAGGTCAAGAAGGACAAGTGTCAACTGTGTACTGAGAGGGTTGAATTCCTTGGGTACCTTCTTGACAAACAGGGAATTCACCCTACCAAGAAAAATTGGCTGCAATAAAAAATGCCCCGAGACCTAAAAACAAAACAGATCTCCAAGCCTTCCTGGACTCATTAACTTTTATAACATCTTCCTACACCAGAAGGCGACTGTTGCTGAACCCCTGCATAGGCTCCTCGACAAGAAGGCTTCCTGGGTGTGGGGACATCGAGAAGAGCGAGCTTTTCAGCAAATAAAAGACCTTTTAACATCAGATGCTGTATTGATACAATATAATGAGACTTTACCCTTAACTGTCACCTGTGACGCCTCACCATTTGGAGTAGGAGCCATCCTGAGCCACGTCCTGCCAAACGGTACTGAGGCACCTATTGCATTTTTTTCAAGAACTTTATCTAAAACTGAGAGAAACTATAGCCAACTTGATAAAGAGGCTCTCGCTATTGTGTCTGCGATCAAACGATTCCATGAGTATGTGTATGGAAGATCCTTTTCTATAATCACCGACCACAAACCATTACTTGGCATTTTGGCGGGAAATAAACTGACTCCCCACATCTTATCGCCAAGAATGACACGCTGGTCAGAGTTTCTAGCCGCATACGATTACCAACTGCTACACCGACCGGGAAAAGCCATTCCCCACGCTGACGCCTTGAGCCGCTCTCCATTACCAGAAGTCCTAGATGACCCAGCTCCAACCTTAGCTACACTACAAATCGAGACACTTCCTTCACCACCGCTGACTGCACAAGACATCGCCTTGGAAACAAGGAAGGACCCTTGTTTGGCACGAGTCCTCAGCTGGGTGGAAAGAGGTTGGACTGACAACGAACCCAATGACACCTTTAAGCCTTTCAAACACAGGCAGACAGAACTGTTCTCCCAAAAAGGATGTGTTCTATGGGGAGACAGAGTCATCATCCCAGAGAGACTACAACATAAGGTCCTAAAACTATTACATGATGGACATCCCGGCATCGTGCGAATGAAGGCACTGGCAAGGAGCTATGCTTGGTGGCCAGGTATAGATAAACAAATAGAAACCTGGGTGGCAACCTGCAACAAGTGCCAGGAAACTCGCTCCGCTCCACCAAAAGCACCACTGACAGAATGGGAAGCACCCCGGGGTCCCTGGTCACGTATCCACATCGATTTTGCGGGACCCACCAAGGGGCATACATTTCTCATAACAGTGGATGCCTATCCCAACTGGCTTGAGGTCCACAAAATGAAGAGCACCAACACAGAGGCAGTCATTAAAAAGCTAAACAGACTATTTGCTACACACGGCTTGCCAGATGTCTTGGTTTCAGACAATGGCCCCCAATTCACTGCCTTAGCATTTGAACAGTACCTAGCAGACCAGGGGATACGCCACGCTTTAACATCGCCGGCTCACCCTGCGGCCAACGGCAGGGCTGAACGAATGGTCCAATTCACAAAGAAAACCTTACACAAGATGGAGCAAGGGAACATCCACGACAAGGTGACCAGGATGCTTCTCCTCCAACATATTACTCCAAACAGCACCATGAACAAAACCCCAGTCGAACTCCTGATGGGCAAGAAACTTCGATCACACCTTGACTGCCTACACCCTGCCTACATGCCGGAAAAGCCCCTCGGTTCCAGCAGCAAGTATCGCACATTCAAGGTAGGCGACCCGGTTTTTGCAAAAACTTTTCCGGTGACCCATTGTGGGTCCCTGCTACCATAACTCAACTTACGGGGCCCCATTCCTACCGTTTACAAATTGCTGATGGGAAACTGTGGAAGCGCCACATCGACCAACTACGCTCCAGGCTGGCACCTACCCCCGTCACAAGCCCTGAACTTCAAGCCTGGGGGGGGGAAGGGAAATCGAGGGGGCCAGAAAAGAACTAGTATCCAACCCAGTACTCGAAACCCAGCAATCAGCGCAACCAAACCTAGGATATTCACCTTCCGAAAATGAGCCAGGGCAGATGGTCGTCTCTCCACGAAGCAGCACTGCGGCATCGGCAAACCCAGAGAATCCGGATGACAGCCTTGACGGGAGTAGAGATGACAACCCCGAGTCACCCAGCGGAGAAGTCAGATCCTCATTACCGCCGAGTTCAACGAACAGCCCACCGGAACCAGAGTCCGGGCAAAGACTGGTAGAGCAACGCAGATCAGGTAGACAGGTGAGACGACCTGCCTGCAAGAATACATCACCCCACCCTTGAGATGGAACCTAGGGGGGAGGGGTGTTCCGAACTAAGCAAGCTCGTTGGCTTGCAATTCTAATAGTTTTCTTTCCACGACAGGTTTGTAAACCTGCACTTCTGATTGGCCCGCTGATAGCCGATCGTGATTGGTTGTTTTGGCTGATCTGATTGGCTGACAGCGGGTCGCCGCTGATTGGACGCTCACAGCGCAGCAAACTCAAACCATTGGGTGTTGTGACAGCAGCCAGCTCTATAAAAGGAGCTGCTGCTGCCCAAGTATTTCGCTCTGTTCTGAAGTCACTAATAAAGAGTTGGAGTCACTATTTCGATGCCTCATCTCCGTTCTTGCGCCCACGTTCCCATACATAACAATTAGGATTGTGCTGGAGTGCTTTGTAACAACTTTTTTATATTAAAATGAGAACTTTATAGGTGATGATCATGCATACCTTCTATTCATGGATCATACATATATCCACAGTTTCATGCATATGTGTTTATATCAACAAAGAAACAGAGAATATTTTAATAGGTATAATGCATAATTTGCACATAATAGGTTTTGACAGAAATTTAAAAGTGACAGAATGCGGTAGTGGCAAAAAAAAATATCACCCAAAAAATATTCTACAATACTTCTAATTATAATGGTATGAAATTTATTAGCTGTTGAGATCAGAAGATTAAATATTTGTCAGAAGGTGGCTTCACTTAGGATGTCCTCTAGAATGATAATTATACATTAGTTGTTGGTACTGGACATAGGCGGGAATTGCTGCAAAATTCCCTCTAATTTGAATAATGTATGCAGAAGACATGGAGGTAGTAATGGTAAAAGATAAAGCCACCTCACACTAAGCTTGACATCTAGAAATCTCTTGGAGATAATCATGCAGTTTTCTTGGCAACAATATGAAAAATTTTGTCCAGGATGTTTTTCAACATCCCAGTGTAGCCTACAGCTCTGATATTTCCATATGCAAAGCTGGGCTGATCCTACTTAGTTTTTTTTTCAAAATTGTCAAAGATGAGCTAGTTCTTCACAGCCAACAAAAAGCAAAAGTCAAATACTGACTTCTTCAATGCCCAAAGATTCTTTTAGAAGATCTATTCAACTGATCTGAACAAACCCATCTGGAGGAAAGCAGATCAGCATAATTACTTAACTTTGACCAAAAGACATGGCTTTGTGCAAAATCCTCTGTCTTTGAGCAAAGCTGCTTTTCCAGGCCACATTTTGAAGAGCACGTTACTTCTGATCAATGAAGAGAACATCAAAGAGGGTGTTTCTACTTCATACTCCCAGATGCTTGTGCACAGACTCTGAAAGCTATGGGTAAAACTCATTTCCTGGCCATTTTTGGTCCATGAATCCAAGAAACTGCACCATTGTGCTTGATAGTAAATGTGGCCTTTCCTTGAACAGGACAAACTACGCTAAGAATATGCTTAGGATTGTAAGAAATTGTTATGCTTAGATACCAGTAGTATAAAAACAAAAGATTTGAGAATGCCCGTGGAACAAATTTGTGCCAAGTTGCTTCATATTGTAGAAGAAAAGTAATCATAGCTGTATGAAAAATCATAAGCCTGAAGCTTTGGAGGGAATTGTACAATTGACAATCAAATGGAGCATAAAGGGAATTATGAGGTTTTCAGCTGAAAGACCTGAAATAATAATAATAATAAAAAGAAATGTTATAGTGGGGAAAAAATTGTGAATGTCAACAATAAATCATAAGACTTTGCACTACTGAGCTACTTTCCAGCTCTACCACTTCCTGGGTTCTTACCCCAGGGAAAGACCAACTTTCATGGTCAATAAAATTGTAGAAACGCATGTAGGGATGTATATCATATATTTGTGACTCTCCCTCCCCCAAATGACTAATTGTACAAGAGAAATGATGGAACGTATGGGCTCCTTATCTGGTAATCTATTCCTTCATTTGTTTCAAGACAAGTTATTACCCTTCTGTTTGTTCCATGAGATGCACATCAGTTTCTCCCATTTAACAGAAAATGAAGGTTTAAAAGGCTGAAGTATTCTTGTCTTCCAGCTCCACTTCTTGTGTTTAAAGTGTTTCCTAGGGATGCTCAGAAAGATCTTGGAGCATGCACGCAACAAGCCCCTTTCTGAAACGGAGGAGCCAGGCCTAGCTGCCCAAATAGCTGCCTGTAGTCCAAAACAGAACAGGTGGTGGCGAGATTGAATCTGTTGTTGTTGGAATGATTTGATCTATAAACAGGGTGATAAAATTTTATGGCAAGGACTCAAGGAACATGGGGAAGTTGCAAGATCCTAGAGTAAAAGGCATTCCCTTTATAAATCTGTCTTAATACTGAGTTGTGAAGCATAAAGCAGAAAAATAAATTGAATGATATCCTAAATGTAAGTTTACACACCAATTATAAATGTAGTTGCGGTGACAGGCATTTATTTATGTTATGCATTTGCAGATATTTAAGGGCTTTTATTTGCATCAGACTGTAGATTTATCTACTTGGAGATATTTATATTGGTTGGTATAGCATTACTTTTGCACGTATGAACATGTATGCATAAGCATCTTCATTATGTTTACAAATATAAAGAATGCACCCGCACACCCACGCACCCACACACATACAGGTATGTATTGTGGCACAATGGTTAGAATGCAGTATTGCAGGCTGACTCTGCTCATGGCCAGGAGTTCGGTTCAAGGTTGACTTAGCCTTCCATTCTTCTGAGATTAGTAAAATCAGAACCCAGATGGTTGGAGGCAATATGCTGACTCTGTAAACCATTCAGAGTGCTATAAAGCATTATGGAGCGGTATATATGTCTAATTGCTATTGCCATATGTGCAGTCTGCATATTTGTATACATAATAATGCTTCCAGTCTTAATATGAAACACACACACATGCATTATTATGTATACTGCACATATAGCAATACACATACATATGCATACTTTATATGGTTTATATTAGGATTATGTTTCATTATATGTCTTTGCATTTGCCTCTTGCTTTGCCATGGTGAAGATTCTAGTTCATTGGCCTCCTGCAATATCACAGATTATACTTGATTATCCCTTGTTTTGAAACATGGCCCTAAAACCATAAAGAGATCATTTTGGCAGCCTGTTTGTTTAGGCCAATTCTGACTTGTCATCCCAGTGCGTATGCCTACATAGCTAAGATTTCTCTGATAAACAGACCATTTCCCAATATTATTAAATTAATGAACTACCATATGAAGAGATTTATAAATTTGTTTCTCTTTAAAAAATACAGAATGTTAAACCTAACATGCCTCACACCAGCCCCCTTCTAGATTCTGGATCATGCAAATGTTTAGCAAATGCATCGTGGTGCCATATTTCCAGCTCAGCTGATGCATCGATCTCAGGGAATTTTAAGATATAAACTTCAATTTGGCTCTCCGTCATTGAGTGGACACTGCCACCAACGGCTGTGACTCCCAGTTATTTGTTGTGGCTGTTTTGTTGTCCCTGTTTGCACATTAATCCAGTGACAATTAGGTGTCAGCTTGCGTTGATTCTACTCACTGATAGCCTTGGGCTGTGCACTTGAAGCCCTAATCAGGAGTGTAAACTCTGCTATATTTCAATTTGGAGAAGCGCTCTTCCGCTAAGAGGCCCCTGGCACTGCGATAAATAAAACGCCTATTTACTCTATCGCCACACTTAGACATCTAATGCACTTACTACCAGCCCCCTAATCATAGCCTCTAGTTAAATCCGCCTATAAATCACTCCATTCTCATCCTGCAGATTAGTGAAGCCATTTCCCCCAAACCCCACAATGAACACTGTTTCCTTTTCTTGTTAGTCAAAAGCTAGATGATTTTTATTAGGTTAAAGACGAGCTCACAGATGGTAAATCGCAGGGAGAGAAATGAGGTGGAGAGTTACATGGTGCAATGCAAGCCATGGTGGGGAAGGAGGGGTAACCAGCCACCAGCAAGACCAGAATCAAATGAGGAAGCAAACAACCAACAATCACTATCCCTTTCTGTGTTTGCCCAGCCGCCCTCTTTCCTTCCTCCTCTGCCCTCCTTCTCGTGCATTAATTACATCCATGTTCCATTACATGCTTGGCACAGGAGGCAGTTCCTAGGACATGGAATGAAAGGAGTCTCCTCCCCTCCACCCAAGAGATTAGATTCTGGTCAAGGAAGCCATGGTGGAGAGGGCAAAAAGAGAGAAGGTTGTCTACCCTCTGAGATTTATTCTAGCTAACATCTGACTAAAGGATGACTGCATCTGAACATCTGGGAATCTGAGAATCAGCAAGCATGCCATTCAAACTGCAACACTCTGAAGAAGGGCAAATGTTCTCACTAAAATGGGCAAAACAGCTACAGGCTAAACAACATCCATTTATCCACCAATATATCTGCCCATATTATTTCCCCCAAAACACCCTTAATAGAAAATTACTACTGCTCAAATATATAGCTTTAAAAAAAGTACTTGGAGTTTTTAACCCATGTATTTTTCTCTTCCTTTTCCTAACATTCATCCCGTTTATGAAATAAAAATGACAGAATTTCATTTTTAGTGATCTATTCCTTGCCAAACATTAGAGGCATTGAAATGTTTGGCAAAGCAAATGTTGATTTGGACAGAAGTGATATCATTTGTTCCATGTTTATTTTGAGGACAGATAAATAACCTCTAATATCTTGCTTCCACTACCCAATTAGGACTTTTTGTACTTTATTAAGGTTTGAAGTTATAATGACCCAATTGCCTCAAATTGTCTCTAACTGACAACAGAGCATCTTAGACTTGAGGGATCAGGCGGTCTGCAAGGTACAGTAAAAAGAAATGGTGATCGTGTGATCAAAGCTTCACCTATTCAGACTGCCATCTGTCAGAAATGGTGTAGGATTTCCTGCTTGGGCGGGGGGTTGGACGAGATGACCTACAATGTCCCTTCCAGCTCTGTTAATCTGTTATTCCTTTTAAGCAAAATGATGCATATAAAACTCAAGTAGAATGTCATTCACACTATCATGGCTACCATCTTTTCTGATGACTTTTCATCCCAAACTGGTGTGCATAAGCCAATAATGGGGTTTGCTTGACCTTGGCCTAGTCTAATGTGTGGATGAAGCTGTTGCCGTTTGTAAGCCATGATCTCTGATGCAGTGTTTTGAGTGAAACCAACCACTTTTCCTTGGTTAGAAAACTATGACTTAGTATGATACAGAAGTGGCTCACAATAAGTCAGGATTAGCAGGTTGTACTCTTAGAGCTTGGCTGTGGGGTTATAAACATTATATTAATGCTGTAATGTCATTAGTGAAAAAGTGGGGAAGGAAAGTTTGATGGTTGGCAAGGGATGTATATATTTTTTGAACTTTGCATGGCTTAGTTGGGGGAGTTTCATAGGCAGTTTTTAATTCACATGTAAATGAAGTTACATCATGTCAGTTCATATGTCTGTTGGTCTGTTATGTGAATCCAATTACAGATAATAAAAATGAAGTATTCAAATGAAATGAAAACAAAATCATTTAAAATAGTGCTATTTTAAATGATTCTCTTTTGGAAGACAATAATCTGGAGACAGGTTATCTTACAGTCTTATGCTTATTTGCACATGCAAAAACCAAATCTAGGGTTCACAAAAAAATTAAATCAATTTGTCTTCTAAAATCCTTTACTAGTCCTGATTAAATTCTCCAAATGTTCTTTCTCACAGTCTACCAGCTAGAACAAAACCGGTTTCGATCATATTTTGACAAATGTATGTGACTCCTTTACACAGTGTAGTAAGTATACCCAGCTTGCCTACTGGAGTTCATTATACCCTTGCCATTGGTAGAGCTCTGCCAAAGTGAGAGAAAGACTCACGCACATCTTCAGTCTCCATAAAACAGAACAAGTTGATGAGTTTTCTTGGAAATATTTGGAATGTTGAGACCATGTTATGGGAACCTTCACAAAATGACTACTATGTAGCCTTGGCTATTCATGTCATGGTAAGTCAGTTTTATTTGTTTACCAGTTGTCTCACATGTGATTTTGTTTCCTAATGTAGGTCTCCTGATCCCCAGGATATTCCTCTATGGCTTAACCATTTCTTCTGTTTTCTCAGCATGTGCAACACTTTTAAAAGGAGCATTGAGCTACACCCACCTCAGCCTGATAGGCAATAAGGTATGTGTTTCCATACCCATTGATACTCATGAGTGCTACATTGGGGCAGGGGTGGACTATTGGGGGTTTGCAGGGGTTCAGGAGAGCCCCTAGCTAAGATTCTGTGCAGTTCAGAGAACCCCCAAATCCCACTTCTGCTGGCCGTGCCCACCCCGCCCTTCTCAGGGGTCCCCACATGGCCCATTTTAGATGCAGGTAAGTGCAGGGCGCACACGGCTCTCCTGGAAGTTTGGGAAGGCCAGAAATGGGCCTGTTTCTGGCTTCCAGAAAGCTTCTGGAGCCCGGAGAGGCCATTTTTGCCCTCCTGGGGGCTTGAGAAAAGCCTCCGGAGCCCAGGGAGAGCAAAAATGCCCTCCCCCACTATGGTGCAGGAGGTCGACTAGGCCAGGCCCATCATGGACACGCCCACCCAGCAACCGGGCAGAGAACCCGTTGCTCAAAATTTTGAAGCCCACCCCTGCATTGTGGGAAGTTGCAATAGAGTAGCACTGAGAATAAAGTCTGTCTAGACTACTAGGAAAATGCATTTACCCATCATCTAATTAAATGAATTAATTGAGTGAGACAAGTACATTCAATCCACATTGTCAATTTGATTTTTTTTTTAAAAAAATGTATGTGCAGCTAACTTAAAGTCCATTGAATGGCAATATCCATTTAAAAGTATCCAGTTCAATTTAATGCTTTACATGAATTCAGGTATTCAGTTCAAAGATTGAGTTTGAAAGGGTTATTTGATTGAATTGCTTTGAAGCAAAGCTTCTAATCAAAAACTTTGCACAGACCAATTATATACCACAACGCTATCATTCTTGTTCAAATATCAATGTCAGGGTTTTCTTCAGAAAAGAGGTTCAAGTAATCAAGAGGAAATGAAGAAAGAAATGTCCAGTTCTGGAGAATTATCACTATTTTGTCTCATTTTTAGGATATCATCCAAGGACCCAGCTTTCAAGCTTTTTGTATTAAAAAATGGCACAGTGCTTCACATATCCCTCTAATTCATAACAGTTGGATTCTCACCTCATCCATGCTTAATTCATGTGGTTCCCTTATAGTCTTCGTATCACCTTACATCGTCTATTCAGTCTTCTGTATCTGAATCCAAATAAATGGGATGTGAGGAGGGAGGCAGTTTCTGCTGGCTTTGCTGATATCAAGAAATTTAGAGAAATTGAGACTGACCTGCCATCAAAGAGGAAATCTTAAACATCCAGCATCACTCTAGGAGTAACTGTAATGGAAGTTTGGAAAATGTGGAAACCAAAATGGAATAGATGGCAAACGGCTAATAGAGACAGATGGAGAAAGCATGGCTAGTGATCCTAAAATGGTTTGGGCAGTTTTGATACTGCTGAAGGTTTATTAGTTGAGTGATCTGACACCCATAAAGCAAAGCAAAGCCTAATTTAAAAAATCATATTGAAGACCAGAAGAAGATGAAGAGGACCAAAGAAGAAAGTAAGAAAATCATGTGTAAGTACCATTAAATAATGCACATATATCATATGTTAAACCTATGTCAATGCCACACCCACACATAGACAGGGGCTTAATGCAGAGCTGAATTTTGAATTCTGAAAAAAAATGCTGGTGTCATGCCCCTGGTGGAGACTGACTCTGAGGAAGAGGAGGAACAGCCAACAGGGAGTGGGAATGTGGCTCCAGAGGTGGTGGAGGAGGCTGGGGAAGGGCAGAGGCCAGCTGAGCAATCAGAGGAAGATCCAGGCCCATCCCCTATCCATCCTAGGTTACACAGAGAGGAGAGGATCAGGGAAAAGTGAGGTCTACTCAGGAGGAGATTACCATGATCCTCCTCGTGGCTTGCAGCTGGCAGCTATGTATATAAGTTTGTAACTGCGTAGTCAGAATTGCTGGAGTCAAAGTTTAATGTTTTCTTTGAAAGAGGTTTATCTTTGCTGGCGTTCTTCCCATGGACTCTCCTCGTTTATCTTCCTGGAATATATGATTAATTATCTTGGCTTGCTTCGGAACTCTCATCAATGCGGTTTGTTTTGGTTTTCTTTTTGCCTCATTATTTACTTTTGTGACTTTAAACCGTGCCTAATAAAACAGTGAAGTTAAGTTGAAGGCATTACCGGATTTTAATGTATGTTTTTTTGGTTTTGGGTTATTTTGAGAGACTACGGGTCATCACATTTTGACTCCAGCCACCCCTTCAACTTATTTTTGCTTTTTGTGGGGTGACCGTGGATCAGCTCAGAGCAGAGATTGCCCAGTTAAGCCAGCAAGTGGCTCTTTTGACTGCACAGGTGGCACAAATGCAAGCTGCCCGGCCACGCCGAAAATGCCCAGTGGCAGTGCCAGATAAATTTGATGGTTTGCTGGCCCAGTTTCCAGCATTTTTTGGGCAGTGCCAGGTTAGATGAGCCTTCGGCCTGAGGACTTTCCCACTGACCAGGATAAGGTGGGTTTTTTGATTAGTTTGTTGTCAGGCTCTGCAGCACGTTGGGCGCTGCCTCTGTTGACCCAGCCCAACCAGGTATTGGACAATTACGCTGAGTTTTGCTGTCACTTTCAGGCCATGTTTGAGGACCCTGTTCGAAGCCAAACAGCAAACAGACATTTGAGAGAGTTGAAGCAGGGGCGTGGCTCACTCACGGATTATATTGCTAGTTTTTGGGTGGTTGCTTAGGATATACGATGGAATGAGGCAGCACTATGAGACCAGTTCCAGGAGGGTTTGTCATCAGAGTTCCTGGATGAGTTGGCGTGCACTGAATGCCCTCGCACCCTTTGGGAGCTCATGCATCTGTGTCTTCGTATCGATGCTAGACTTCAGTAGCAAGGAGTGTGATGACGGACAGAGACCGTATCTATTTCCAGCAAGACGACGCCCTTGGTGGAAGTGCCTTTGGAGGAACCCATGCAGTTGGGGGCTGGCTGCCCTCGCCTGACTCAAGTAAAAAAGGATAGACATTGTCGTGAGGGTTTATGCCTCTATTGTGGCAATCGAGGCCATTTTGCGGCCAAGTGTCCTGTTAAGACATCCACAGCAGCGATGCCTGCAGTGGCGGGAAACGAGCATCGTTTGGCCTACGGGGGTCTGTAGGTCAGGGTGTAAAGTCTTTAGGCCCACCATCTTCACCAGCCTTGCCATCCTCACCACCTTTGACATCTCCACCACAATTGTTATTGGTGAAGCATCTTTTGCTGACAGCAAGTGTGTTCGTGCCTGGTGTGGGAGCGGTGGAGATCCAAGCCTTGGTCGACTCAGGGGCCACAGCCAATTTCATGGATGCTCATTTTGTAGAGCAGTGGTTCATTCCTCAGCAACAGGTGTCCCTGCCAGTAATGGTAGAGACCATTGATGGTCGGTCCCTTCGTTCGGGACGTGTGGTTGCTGCAACCAAACCCCTTTGTATGCGTATTGGGCAGCATGTGGAGGAAACCATGTTCTACGTTACTGCAGTGCCTCATTTTCCAGTGGTGCTGGGTTTGGAGTGGTTACAGGCCCATGATCCACAGATTGTCTGGTCGTCTGGAGCTGTGCAGTTCCTTGATAGGAAGTGCACCAACCATTGCTTGCACTCCTATGCAGGGAGTGTGGCTATGCCGGTGGACCTGGATCTACCTGCGGAGTTGGTGGACTTTGCTGATGTGTTTGGGGAGAAGGAGGTGGATCAGTTGCCTCCGCATCGGGCGTATGACTGTCCAATCGACTTGTTGCCTGATGCAAAATTGCTGGTGGGTCGGATATATTCCCTGTCAGAACCGGAGTTGGCCGCGTTGCGGGATTTTATTGACAAGAACCTCCGGAAAGGGTTTATCCAAACTTCTACCTCCCCATTGGCTGCACCAGTGCTTTTTGTAAAAAAGAAATCGGGGGAGCTACGTTTGTGTTGTGATTACTGCAAGTTGAATGCAATCACAGCGAGGAATCGGTACCCGCTTCCCCTCATCCCTGAACTGATTGAGCAGCTTCGTCAAGCTAAGATCTTTACGAAGTTGGACTTGCTTGGGGCCTACAATTTGATTCGCATTTGTGCAGGGGACGAGTGGAAAACAGCTTTCCGGACGAAGTATGGGTATTTTGAGTATACCGTGATGCCTTTTGGATTAACCAATGCCCCAGCTGTGTTCATGCATTTCATGCACGATGTTTTCCGTGATTTTTTGGATCAATTCGTGGTCATTTATTTAGATGACATTTTTATTTACTCAGACTCCCTGCAGGAACACTGGCAACATGTGCGGCTGGTGTTACAACATTTGCGTGATAACCACCTGTTTGCTAAATGTGAGAAGTGTCAGTTTGCACAAACCATGATTGACTTCTTGGGACATCGTATTTCACCTGCCGGGGTAGAAATGGACCCGGAAAAAATAAAATCGTTGCAGGCATGGGAACCTCCACAGTGGGTTAAGGATGTGCAACGACTGTTGGGGTTTGTGAACTACTACCGCACATTTATTCCCCACTTTGCTGCCTTGACTGCTCCCCTTTCTAATCTGCTCAAGAAGGGGGAGAAGTTCCATTGGGGTGCTGAGGAGCAGGCAGCTTTTGAGGCATTGAAAGTCACCTTTGCTTCCAAGCCTATCCTCACACACCCTGATCCAGGCCAGCCATTTATGGTGGAAACAGATGCTTCTGATGTGGGTGTTGGTGTGGTGCTCCTCCAGGCCTATGCTCCCGCAGGCACCTTGTTCCCATGTGCTTATTATTCTCAGAAGTTGTCAGCTCCAGAGTGCAACTATACAATTTGGGACAAGGAGCTATTGGTGGTTAAGGTCACTTTTGAAACATGGCGGCACCACTTGGAGAGGGCTCATCACCAAATCGAGGTTCGGACAGATCATCACAATTTGGAACACCTACGTACAGCTCGGACATTGAACCAGTGTCAGGTGAGATGGTCCTTATTCTTTGCTTGATTTGATTTCTGGGTGACCTATGTTCCGAGTGGAGGGAATCAATGCACCGACGCCCTATCTCGGAAGCCCAAGTATACCCAAAGGGAGGATAAAATCTTGCCCTGGACAGTGATTCCGTTGCAGCGGTTTGCGGCCACCGAGGAACCTGTGGACCTTCAAGTGAGGATTCAGGAGGTGCAGCGGCAGGACCCATTTGTGGCAGCTCGACGTCGAGAATTGGATGAGAATGGGAGACAAGAGACTACTTGGGTATATATTGGGGACCTGTTGCGGTTCCATGATCACATTTACGTGCCTGGAGGTCCTCTTCATGGCCTTATCCTATGTCAATGTCATGATAGTCTGGCGGCAGGACACTTTGGGGTGTTCAAAACACTGCACCTCATCTCTAGGATATTTTGGTGGCCGAGACTTAAACATGATGTGTCGGGATATGTGGCGTCCTGTGGGATCTGTCACCAAGCCAAGTATGCTCCTGGTGCACCGTGGGGGGCAGTTTCATTGGATTTCATCATTGAGTTACCACCATCGAATGGTGCCACAACCATTTTGGTGGTGGTGGATATGTTGACTAAAATGGCCCACTTTGTTCCGTGTGCGGGTCTTCCATCGGCCAAGATAACGGCTCAATTGTTTATCTCCCATGTTTTCTGGTTGCATGAGTTACCAGACTGCATGATATCAGATCGGGGGGTACAATTTATGGCACACTTCTGGCAGACCCTACTCGCAAAACTGCAGATTCAGGTGTGTCTATCATCTGCTCATCACCCCAAAACTGATGGGGGGACAGAGAGAGTGAATGCTATTTTGGAGCAGTACCTCCGCTGTTTCAGCAATACTCAACAAGACAATTGGGTGGAAGTGCTGCCGGTGGCAGAATTCACTTATAACAATGCTCAACATACATCCACCCGTGTGTCCCCTTTCTTTGCTAACTATGGGTTTCATCCACAACTTTCCCTTTAGCCCCGTCTGATTCCCCAGTTCCAGCAGTGGATACATTCTTGCAGGAGTTAAAAGCATGCACCACATGGTCCGCGATCAACTAGAGACAGCCAAGGAGGACTATAAACGGTTTGCAGACCAACATCGTCGCGATGTTCCACCTTTAACAGTAGGCGATTGGGTTTGGCTCTCTACTCGATACTTACCAGCAATGAAACCATCGAAAAAGCTCAATCATCATTACTTGGGACCTTTTCCGGTTGAGGCGGTGATCAATCCTGTGGCTTATTGTCTCTCCCTGCCATGGACCATGCGTATCCATCCTGTTTTTCATCATTCCCTGTTAGTCCCTGCCTCAGCTGACAGTCCGCATAGACCGGCTCCATCACAACCGGCCCCAGTAGCGCCTCTAGGAGAGGAGGAGTACGAAGTGGATAGCATTCAAGATTCACGCCAGTTGCGAGGCCGATTTCAGTATTTGATGGCATGGAAAGTTTATGGACCCGAGGACTTCACCTGGGTCGATGCCACTGATGTTCATGCTCCTCGTTTGGTCCAGGACTTTCATGTTCAGTTTCTTCAACGTCCTCATCTGCCTGGTCCTGGGGGAGGGGGCCCTGTGAGGGGGGATAGTGTCATGCCCCTGATGGAGACTGACTCTGAGGAAGAGGAGGAACAGCCAACAGGGAATGGGAGTGTGGCTCCAGAGGTGGTGGAGAAGGCTGGGGAAGGGCAGAGGCCAGCTGAACAATCAGAGGAGGATCCAGGCCCATCCCCTATCCATCCTAGGGCACGCAGAGAGGAGAGGATCAGGGAAAAGCAAGATCTACTCAGGAGGAGATTACCATGATCCTCCTCGTGGCTTGCAGCTGGGAGCTATGTATATAAGTTTGTAACTGCGTAGTCAGAATTGCTGGAGTCAAAGTTTAATGTTTTCTTTGAAAGAGGTTTATCTTTGCTGGCGTTCTCCCCTTGGACTCTCCTCGTTTATCTTCCTGGAATGTATGATTAATTATCTTGGCTTGCTTCGGAACTCTCGTCAATGCGGTTTGTTTTGGTTTTCTTTTTGTCTCATTTTTTACTTTTGTGACTTTAAACTGTGCCTAATAAAACAGTGAAGTTGAAGGCATTACCGGACTTTAATGTATGTTTTGGGTTATTTTGAGATACTACGGGTCATCACATATTGGAGCATTCTAAAGACAAGTGGTTTCCCCATCTAATAAGCTAAAGCCAGGGAAAAGGAAGAACTAATTCACAATAGCATGCAGTGTAGTTAGCTCAGCTTGATGCTGAGAAATCAGAAGTATTTTACTGTTTGAGTTGCCTTATCAAAAGATTGAATAAGCAACAAGAAGTTCCATATGCTGTCCAGGGCATCAATGCAGTTCATCAGGGTGATCAAAGCCACAACTGCTGTTATGTGTGGCCAGGCAGGATGATGCAATTGTGCAATTATGGCTACCATTAGCACTTTTTTAAAATACACATATGCCCATCATGGATGCGCCAAAGATAGTTTTGTACTGAATATCAATTGAGTTATTGGAATGTGTTTATGCTTCCTGTTGCAGCTCAGCTAAAGCAGTTTGCTCAGTTTACACCACTCAACAAACTAGAACTACCCATATAAACTTGGTTAATATGACATATCCTAGGCTAAAATATTATTGTCCCCTTGTGTCATATAAACATAAATAACTTGGTAGCTTGGCTTTGTCTTAACATGTATGTAGGATTAATTCAAGTTTCTGTAGTTTGATCATTAAATCATAGATATACAGTGGCTTAATGCAGTGTTGGACCCAGACATTTTCTCCTCTTGAACCCCACGTTTTCACTAAGAGCAGGCCTTGTGAAGCTGATCAGCTCTAGCTTTTAGAAATCCACAGGATCACAAAACGACAGCAGAAGGATATATAACACTTTATCCTGCTCTCTAGTGGTTATCCAGATTTCTGCAGGCCAGCTAAGGTGGGACCCTTTATCTCCCATTTTATTATTTAAGATTTGGGAAAATATGCACATTCTGTGGCCTGGTATAGCTGTTTTTTTTTTTTTTAATTTTTTCATCAGTTAATACAGTGTTTTTTCAATTTGGCAATTCTGGGAGTTGAAGGCTACCTTTCTTAAAGATGCAAAGATTGGAAAAAATGCTGCTTTGGTCCAGTAGGAAGTCCTGCAACAGCCCCCTCCCAACCCCTGGAATAGCCTCCTTTGAACAGCTGTAATCTTCTTCACATTCTACTCTGAACAGAGGTCCTAGATCTCTTCCTCATTTTTTTTCCTGCTTTGCTGTCCATCTTGCTGGATGAGGAGCTATGGGGAACCCAAAAACATTAGGCTATCTTTGAGCTGCCTTAACAAAAGTATCAGGGCAAAAGAAAATTTAGGTTTTTATGTATTTGTTTTTTCCCCTCTTAGAACCAACATGAGTAACTTTCCCTTTTGTATCGCATTTACTCATGATAAGAGCTTTGAGGCTTGAGGTCCAATAAAAAGGCCAGAAGCCATGGCTCTGTTATAGGGGAGAAGGGGAGGGGGGTCCCCCAGGGAAACAGTATGTAAACAAAGACCAGCTCTGTAGCCTTTACACCTCGCTTTCATCCTCCTTTCTTG
Source organism: Notechis scutatus (assembly GCF_049901735.1). Classification (NCBI taxonomy): domain Eukaryota; kingdom Metazoa; phylum Chordata; class Lepidosauria; order Squamata; family Elapidae; genus Notechis; species Notechis scutatus. Next base: position 235,625,475 of record NC_142010.1, read on the forward strand.
CCTGGATCTCAGGTGGAATTAAAGGGATTAAAGCAGAGAGTAAATGAGGCGAGTGTGCAAAATGACTCCTTTCTCAACCAAACGGCATGTTCCGTGCTGGGGAAATGAGATACACATTTAAATCTCATCCATCCACCGCCTGTGGCCACCAACGTGTACCTGCCTACTTAGCCCAAGGGTTAATTAATTGAGGCTTCAATGCACTATTGCAAGAGCATTATTGCATTTGATACTCTACATCTGTGATTTAAAACTCTTTCAGTCCCTTGTCAGCAAGGGAGGGCTTTAACTAGGAAATTAGCATTCAGATAAGGGTATGGTCTATTTGCTTCTGAAAGGAAGGAAATATAAAGGATGCTGGTGCACAAACCACGCTATAATATTCTATCCCATCATGGATAGGACTCCTGAGCCCAGCTTCCCGAGGGGGTGGGAATGTAACACCAAGAAGGGGGACATCTAAAAATGACTCTGTAACCTCCAGAAGAAAGCATTACATGTAGGAAACAAACTAGCAAACGCACTGAAACAGATGACAATACCATTTAATTTATATGAAAAATACTTTGACCTTACCTCCGCTTCCAAACGCATAATTATTCAAGTGTAACATTTTGGCATTATTCTGATGGCTTTATATGCAAGTTGTGAAGTGAGGATATGGGAATACTCTGCTTCCTTTTTTTGCCTTTTCTTTCTTAGCAATCAGAAAATGTAACATCATGGCTACATCTCAACTTTGTATACTAAACAGAGTATGTCGACTCGGCTGCTAAAATACATCATCTATTTTTCAAAGTAAAGGTTTATTATAAAACATGAAAGATAGTTGATCCATTAATTAGCTATCTGATTTGTGGACTGCTGATTCAAACACTTGGACTACACAAACAGCCTAACTATTTTGCAAACCAACCCCAATCCATTTTGAAATACTCCGTATTTTTCCATAAGTTGTTTGGGAATGAGTGGGTCGCAGCCAGTTGTGTCCATCTGGAAACAGAACAGTGTTTGCCTCCCAAACAGATTCTTTTCATGTGCTCCCCAAATATTGATACCAATTCCTCAAAGTAGATTTGAGGACATATCCCAGAATGTAATGTTGAATGCAATGCACTGTTTCACAGAATCTAACAAAATAAACAAAAATCCCCAGCAAACATAATTTCCTGCTCCCATATGAATAAATGTGATTAATTTTGCAAGGTCTCTCTCCTCCTCAACCCAAATATTATCTCCCTTTTCACCATTAAGATTGACAGCTTCCAGCTTTAAGTAAAAATAACAATTGGTTCTTGTTAGGGTGACTTGGTTTCATTAAACTGAAATTATTGAACCAAAATTAACCTAATGTGTCCCCCTCCACAAAACCATCACTGGAACCATCCATCTTGGCAAAATTTATTGAACTCTCAGCTAAAACCATCTGGATACATATTTTTTTTCAGGTGGGCTTTAGACCTGGATATGGAACAAGGGTTATATAGGCTATTCCTGTGGATGGTTTGCAGAAGGACTTTTGAGATCCTTCTTGTTCTAGATCTTTGTGCAATTTTTGCTACCATCAACTGTGGTGTCTTTTGGGTTCCCTAAAAAGTGGAATGTGCCAACTCACTAGACCCAACTCATTGTGGGATAACTCATCACAGGACAATTCAATAAATACAAATGTTAAATTAATTTCAGGGGAACCATGGCCAATAATAATAAAATACAAGAATTACAATAATTTTGATGAAAATATTATCACCAATAATAAAAGTACTTGAATGAAACAATTAATTCAGCAGTGAATTGTCCTGTCATGAATTCTACTACAGTGAATTGGCCGTGGAGAGGTGGTCATGGTGAGGTCGTTGCGGTGAGTTGTTCTAGAGCAGGGGTGTCAAACTCAAGGCCCTTAGATCTGTCCTGTGGGGCCATCCTGGAAACAACAAAGGACCGGCTGGCAGTGCCTCTGTGTTCTGACCCAATAGGGTTCCCAAAGAGCAAACACAGACAAAGGCAGCAGCCCCCACATTTTAAGGTTTAATTATGAATTCTGTTCCTTTACAGATAAAAGGCTGCTTTCCACTAATTAGCTCCGACAAGAAAGAGCCTTGCCAAGGCTCTTCTTTGTCAGTGATGCCAAAAACCCAGAGATAAGAACTAATTTACAAGATTCTCCAAACACGAACTAAGATGTCCACAAGTTGAGCTTCAGAGCTTCTTTGCTTTCTGCAAATAATGCTTTTTCAAACCTGGCTTTTATCCTCTTGAGAGAGGGGCCATTACCTTGCAGCTTTACTCCTGAGTCACCTGTGCTGCTGTAATTGATTTTTTCTCTGAGTAATCCTTTGTGCACGTGCACTTGGCATGGGCTCCTCGGGAACCTCCTCATCACTGCTGCCAGCCCCCACAATCTCTAAAGGCAGCAGTCCACTCCCTGATGGTCCTGGCCCCTCATCAGAGTCATTGCTCTCCTCAGCCATCTGCACCTGCTGCCGGCTAACCACAGCACTCTGCCAGTGAAAATGGAGCTTGTGGGGTGCAAGAGCTGAGTTTTCACTGGCAGAGGGCTCCAAGAGGCTGTAGCAGCCAAAAACAGAGTCCGTTTTTGCTGGCAGAGGGCTATCAAAACAAACTAAAAACAAAACAAAGGAGAATTGTTTCCCCTTTTGTGTTTGAGCATGTAGGAAGGGACAGGAAGGGAGAAAGGAAAAGACAAAAAACAAAGAAAAAGAAGGGAAGATGGGAAGAGAGCAAGGAAGAAAAAATAAGGAAAGAGGGGAAGGAAGAAGAAAGGAGAATGAAGGGGGAAGGAAAAGGAAGGAAGGAAGATTATAATGAGAGTGAGGAAGGGTCTCAGAGAAGTCCTGCCTTAGCACTTGGCCACCACATATGCCCCCGACACAAGTAACATCGAACTGGCCATGCCTACCATAGCTACATACCCACCCCGGCCACAGCTACCCAGCCCTCCAACACAACCCTGATGTGGCTGTCAATGAAATTGAGTTTGACACCACTGTTCTAGACCCACCTAGAAGGGTCGGTGACTACAAGCACTTTCACATTGATTCCACTGCTTATGTTCCAATTTATGTTGTTTGATAGATATATTCTGCATGACTACATCCATGAATTTTTTATATTCTTGTTTGGATTTCAACATTAAATGTGAACATTTAAAAAAAATTAAATACAACGCGTTGCATCAAAACTCAGTGATATCTTAACACTTTTCATCACTGTAATTTGGGGGTGGTGATGAAAATATTTGCTACCCAGTCACATTCAAAAGATATTGATGTCTTCTGAAACAGATCTAAAAGTCAAGGTACAAAATACCACAAAATGTAACATTTGAGAAAGTATTTTATATGTGTGATTCAGTTTGGGTTTTACTGATGATGAGGCTACAGTTGCAGGTTTAACAAGCACAAAGTACAATCAAGAGTAGCTAATACTCTGTAGACTTGATGGCTTTGGGACAGACACCTTTCAAAGTTGCCTATTTAATAACTGTAATAGGTCTTTTCCAATTTCATAAAGCACTTTGATAACTGGAAAGTACCAGATAATGACAGAATGTTCCAACTATGAATTTCAAAGAAATTAATCGACTCATTTAGAATCCTAAGAAGCCTATTAAAGTGGCCACCCCATTCGCTCTTTTACAATCTCTCTGGGCACAAAACTCAGACTGAAACGACCACTCAGCAGTGTAAACTGCCCTTTTCATCTTCTTCTAGCATAAAAGTACATTTTTTCACCATATAAAGAGTTTTTACAATAGTAATAAAACAACTCCAGAGAACATGGTTGTCTTGAGATAGTTTAACTGTACTTGGTACCTCATAGCACTCTGGGAAATGATCATCTCATAATAATCGCTTTCTTTTGTATGCCCTGCTCAACTGAGGAATGAAACTCAAAGATTACAGTAGGATAAAAATATGAATCTTGAAACTTTTAATCTTGATCCTTACTGTCATAAAATCTATTTATTTCTATTGCAGTAATAACACTTTAGACCCCTACCTAAGTATGTCAAGCAATCAAAATTCAAGATACATTTATAGACTGGTGTAATAACACAATTAATTAAAAATACTTTATTTGCTTGTGGGTTAATAAAGAGATGGGCCAAAATTAAGTTACAGCTATACTCCCAACAAGCTGAGAAAAAACACTTTATCCCTTTGTGCTAACCAATGTCTCAGACAGTGTTTTATACTAATATTTTGTTGATTTCTCTCTAGAACTGCATTAACTTAGATACCAGTTTTTTCCATCAGTCTGTGCATAAAGAAAATCTGCATTAAAAAAAACTAACAAAAACATGCAGAACAAATTATGTGAATTATGCTGATATATGCATCCTGAATTATGCTTCAGATTTCAACTGATATATTACATTAAAATTATGATATAATGTATTGTTAAGTTGAATCTTGAATATCAGGACCATGTTATAAACTGAGCAAAATTATAAATACCTGCATGGTAAGGCTTTAATATTTCAAAATCTGGGGAAAGCTGAACTACAGAACTACAACACTGTTCGACATTTTATAGTGCTGCTTTTAAGCAAATATAGACGAATTTATATTTTGAGTACCTTCCACATGATTATTTTATTTAAAAAATGCACACACCATTGAAACACATTGTTTATTACAAGACTTGTGAATTGTAATCTTTGTCATCAGAAGATGCATGGAATCAACTCCTGTTTGACAATTACTATACAACTTGGTTGTCTGCTTACAAACATTGCAGTAGCCAACGAGGTACCATCATCAGTACGTGTGCCACTGAGTGCCATTCACAGTGATGTAAATGGATAAACATACAACTATTTGGGGAAGAGTGAGAAAGAAGGAAAGAGTGGAACAACAGGGACAGAACTGTTTTAGAAATGTTCAAACATCAAGCAGCAATTTGATGTGACACAAACCATTACAACTACTGATAATTCAGTACCTTCTTGGGTTTATGCAGAGGTCTCCAAACTTGGAAACTTTAAGACTTGTGAATTTCAACTCCCAGAATTCCTCAGCCAGCAAAACTTAAAGTTGTCAAGTTTGAGGACTCCTGAATTTATGTAATTTTTTGCTGTACTGAAATAGCATTCTCCTAGCATTTTAATACTACTTTTCCTGCTTGAAACAATATTTTTTTAACAAGTATCAGTATAATTCCATGTAATTGAAACAATCAATATAAATATCATGAGCAATCTTTCGAATCTTAGCAAGAGTACTCCATTGCAAGAGTACATAAGACAATGACAAGTCAACCCCAGTGTAGAGTTAGCAGAGGTCTGGCAAAAAGAGGTCATGTCCTTCTTTTTGTCTTTATGTCTCCTTGACAGTAAGCGCTGCCTTTTGAATATCTTGTTTTTTAAATTTTATTTTGGACTGTTTTCTCAGCGGTAGTCATTCAAGGCTTTGTGTATTGTCACCTTGTAAATTGCCTGCTTCTTTCTTTCCCTCATATGTCAACAGACTGACAGCCTAGATTTATGTTATTTAATTTATTTCTTGATTCCAGCAATCAGCTTCAAGACAGTCCTTGCAAATCTATGATCACTGTAGTCTGTAGATCACATACATTTCTATGGTGAATTTGAAAAGCACATTGTTATTGATTCTGTATTATTACTACCATATGTTCTAGAAAATAAAGATTTGGTGGGAAAATATTGCAATTGAAAAACCAGTCTTTTGATACAGGAAAGAGTTATTTCATAGAAAGTAGGCCTATGCTGTTGTAGGGGTTGTGATTTTTTTGCAGTTTTGACTGGAACGTTTGTCACTGATGCCAAGAAAGTTAAACAATATACAGGTAGTTCTTGCGTCATCACCACAATTGGGACAGACTTTCTGGTTGCAAATTGTTATAATTATACAATGACAATAATTTATTGTACAATGACAATAAAGTTCTTCTTATCTTATCTTTATAAGTTGAGGGACCAGATCCAATTTTACTTTTTTTTTGCAGCAATCATTAAGCAAATCACTGTGATTATAAGATAACCCATTCTTCTGAATCGGCTTTTTCTTGCAAGGAAACCAACAACAACAACAACAAATTAAAGTCACAAATAGTGGTGATTTGACAGCAGGATGTTACAACAAGATGTAAAGACAAGCTGGTTGCTAAGCATGGTCACATGATTGCGAGTGTTGTTGTTGTTGGTGGTTGTGGTGGTGGCACATTTTAGAACGGCCAGAAGCGTTTTATGGTGCACCCGTTCTGGGCCCATTAAGTGACCAATTGTAAGTCAAGAACTTCTTGTAAGGTGTGTCTTTAGCAGTGGTGGGATTCAATTTTTTTTACTACCAGTTCTGTGGGTGTGGCTTGGTGGGTGTGGCAGGGGAAGGAGACTGTAAAATCTACAGTCAGAGGTAGTATTTGCCGGTTCTTCAACTACTCAAAATTTCCGCTACCGGTTCTCCAGAACTGGTCAGAACCTGCTGAATACCACCTTTGGTCTCATAACCCTATTCACATGGAACATTCAAAAGATTCTATGCAAATATTAAATATTATAGATATCTTGGCTGATGGAAATAAGACATTATTCATATTTTACCTTTGGTATTTCTGGAGATGTACAAACTCACAAGGATTCCAGGCCAGGAGAGGTTCAACATAAGACTTGGCCCAAGAGATCATGCCCACATTTGTTGCTAATAAATTGTAATATATAATGTGACAAAAGGGAAAATTATGAAATGCAAGATTGGAGAATAATATAAATTATGTGTGGACGTAATTAAATATAAATGAAATGAAAATTTGCTTTTATCTGGGACTACCCACTACCTTCTGAAGGGCCCCTCATTCTATGCCAGTCAATGATTAAGTGCTGTTTCTGTGATCTAGAATGAACAGCCCACATCTCGGAATCTTTCTATATAACCCTACGAAGGAAATCAAGATTAGTCTATGAAATCCTTTGGAAAAGCTCAGGTATACTATAGTATTTGCCATGTCTTTGCTATTACCATTCCAGAACATAAAACAAATGCTTCCCCTCCCCTCTTCTTGTCACTCTGCTAGAATACACAGTTAATGGCAAGCAGATTTTGTAAGCTGTTCGTCTTAGCTCATTGTTTAGCCATTGAAAATGAAGCTTTTTACATTGTACAATGGCATTAAAATTATAACAGTTCTCAGAACATGCTCAGTTTGACAGAAGAGAGAAATTCAAACAGGAGCTTCTGCTTGAAATAAATGGTGGATGCAGAAAAACACATCTTCTCATTGCTTTTGAGTAATAGAGTGTTCATTTCATTTATGGCCCAGGCAAATAGGAATCTCATAGATGTGTGTGTATTCACTTTCGTAACAAAAATGAAAATGGGAAGAGATTCAGGAAAATAAACTGTTAGACCCTGGACAGCACATCCTTTCTCCCAAGATCTGTACTTTCTTTTCTTTCTTTCTTTTTTGGCTAGAGATGGTACCAAGGTCCATCTGCCATCCCCTTATTACAAAAGTTATGCAATGCTGTACCTAGGAGTCTTAGGAGTGGTGTTATTGTAATTTCCCATTCATCCCATGCTGCTTGGCAAATTGTCCTTGATATTCAAAAGACTCCCATACAGAATTTATGGTATTTTCTTTTGTTGAATCATAAAGCTACTCCACTTTTAGGACTGAATGGAATCATCTCCATACAGAGCATCTTTATATGGAATATTAAACTACTTTGACTGGCCCATGTGAAACATAGTTCCTTAGCCACTCTCCCCATGGTCAATTTTTTTCAGTTCTGGAGTACCATTACCATACAATTTACCACAAATTAGTCTCAGATTCCAGTTTGAAATAGGGCCAATCAGCGTATCAAGTATGATGGCCACAGCACACTAAGCAAGCATTGATAATATCAAATATTATTGCCTTCCATAGAAGACCTGTATATTGTGTGGGTCAGAATGAGGGCTAAGAAGATATCTGCAGACCCCTCTGTAGCATTATTATTTATCCTTCTTATTATCCTTCTTACTGCCTCCTCCTACTGGTATTATGATTATTATTTTGTTGCTTTGCATGTATATTGAGAGCTTTTGCACCGAAGACAAATTTCGTGTGCCTAATAAATAAAGTGTCCTGACCTATTCTAGTGTCTGGTCTACTAAGTCTTCAATGTGGAATTAATTTTCATACAGAAATTGGCAACATAGACCTAAATTACATGTTATTTTGATGATGTGTCCAGCAATAATAGTCTGGAATAAAACAAATTAAATACAAGATGAGAAAGAGTCCAGTGTTTGGAAAAATACATCAATGTGATCAGGAAATAAAAGCTCTTAGGACAAATCAAGATTATTTTAGGGGCAAAAAGTTTTTCTTCACCAAGTTTTTGGAGGTCTTGAGGATTTCAACAAGCATATCGGTTAGGATGACCTAATAGTTATTTACTGGCCTCACATGTCTTCAGCCATGCTATGCTTCACCGTGATTTATTGACTAAACTATAATTGGTTGGGTTCACACAATATACTGAGGCATGTAATATTCATTATAACCAATAGTGGTTGGGTTCATACTGTATGCTATTATGCTAAGCCAACACCAACATACCACCATATGATAGTCTTGGGGTGACATATGAATCCAATTTAAAAACTTTTAGCCTATCCCTCAGAAAAGGTTCCTGTGCAAAATCTAGCAGTAGCTGATCACTAAAGATCTGCTTTAGGGATCGCAAGATCAATTTTGCAGTTCTAAAGCAGAACTGCTGGTAGCATGCAGCTCTGAACCTACACATTCCATATGGCCTTTTAATCCTTTGCACCTCTTTTTATAAATAAACAAAGAAAAAGAAAACAACAGAGATGCTGTCCTGTTCTCCACCCATTTCTTAGAAATGCTTTGAAGAAGGTATGATGATTTCAGAAATGCTGAAATAAAGTAAAGAGAGTGCACTGGCCATTTACCAAACTTGTTTAAGAATGAAAGGAAAGGAAATTTAAAAGGTGAGCGCCATGGTTTGGCAAGAGAAGAATAGAGGGGTGGAAAAGATAGAAAACACAGTGAGAAGGAAGAGAGGGAGGGAGATGGTGGGGAGATAAAATGCCTGTATGTTTGAAAGCCTCAGCGGGCCCTTTTCTAATACTCATGATTAGAATCTGTCAGGCTTCCTATCTTGAACTTGTCAGAATGTATTCACACCCTAAACCTACCCCCTTTCTACTCACTGAAGTCTAGTGGAGAAGAAATAAGGTGATGCTGGCCCCCTCAGTCTCCAATGGCCATAGAAAACATCTTTAATCACACATTGATGCAAGCCAGGTTCCTCCACCGAAGAGAGATTTCTGAGGGCAGACTCTGCAAAATCCGTGTTTCTAAGATTCAAAAACAGTTTCAGCTACGGTCTTGAGTTATAAAATATTTCTATGGTCTTTTTAGAGTTGTCAGGTACAATAATAATAGTCCACTTTTACAAGCCTGTTTTTAAAGTAAAAAATACAGTTAAGGCAACATTTTGAAGATATTAGGAGGAGTGCTTTGTTAAACAAAATTATTTTTCTGAATGCAAAATAAATAAATAAAAAATACACCCTATATAATGGAAAGAGTGGTGAATGAAGAGAAAGGAACTGTTGTCATCGGAAAGAAAACAACCCTCAAATGCACCTTTGTTCCATCCCATTTGCTCAGGTTGACTAGGAAAGCACATTGGCAGGTGCCTCATAATGTGTTGCTGTTCCCTTTTCTACTCTCTGATGTCATCATATAGGCCAGGAGGTGAATTATTGCAATTTACTAATATTACATGCATTTGGTGAAATGGAGGTGCTTGAGAAGAAAACATTAAATGTGAATGATGTACCTTATAAAGCTTTTTTTTTTTTTTTAAAAAAAAAAAAGTTTTAATAATAAGGGGAAACCATCTTTTGCAGAAAAAAAGGTACATAATGTGAAATCTCATTAGAACAGCCATTCTTGGAATCTGAGCAAAGCACTTTACACAACTGACCCAGTTTTGTTTCAGTGGCTAATTATTTTTATTTACCGGTAATGTCCTGGGCCTTCAGAAGAGCTGATTTCACCTCTTTCCATTTAGCACAGACCAGAAATGCTCAGCACAGAGTGGAGTACCTTTTTCTGCTCTTTGGCTATAGCTGACTTTAAATAACATCAATTAGACTGGAATTTGTTCCTACTGTTTTGCTCTCCACTTCCTGATAATTCAAACTGAACAATTTCTCAAAAGTACCTCTCGCCCTCTCCTTTCTCGACATTATTTTGTTTAATGTCCTAGTAAATTGATTGTGGAAGCTCTAAATAGAAGAAGGGATGCAACCACATAAACAGCCTAAGAATAGGAACTTAAAAATGGAGAGATACTTGAAGCTTTTTGCTCTTTCCCCCTGATGAGACATTCCCTATTTGTTAAAAATAAATTAATGCACTGCTTACAGTGGCCATTTTTCTTCTTATATCTGTTTCCACCATTAATTAATAGAGGAATGAAAGATCATGCAAAGCAAACCTTAAACAATATGAACAAAGAAGGCAGAATGAATAGATTCTACCCGCCACTCTCCCATCTCCTTCACAAAGGTCTACAACAATTCTTCCTTGTTGTCTGCTGCTTTTTATTGTCTTTCAGAAAACCAAAGACACAAAGACACTGAACTGATGGGTAAAATTTGAGTGGGTTAGGAAAAGGTGTGGACCTGTAGTAGTATTGGTGCTGACATTTCACTTTGTAGATAATTTGATATTGTTCAGAAACCATTGGACAAAAGACAAGAACGTATACAGCTCACTGTTGGCTGGAGTCACAAAGATTTAGTACAGGCACTGGAAAATTCAGCTAGGGAGTATAAATCAACCCTCAGGTTGATTTGAATTATCAATTAGTTCCAAAAAACTGAGTTGATTCAATTTGATTCTGATTTAATCATAATTCTTATGATTAAAAATGCATTGCATAAAAATGAAGGCATTTCCCTCCTTCTCAGAGACCTAATTGTCCTTACCTTAATTCCTCTATAGCTTCAGCTTTACACTAGTGAAAATTATTTCCAGAAAATGTTATTTGTTATTTATTAATCCAATTTATATGGTTGCCCATCTCAAGTGACTCTGGATGATGTACAAAGTTAAAATGTATTATTTTGTTAAAGGAATTAACAGAGCCAAATCTAGATTTCTGGGCAATCCAATTGTTACAGGATCCAATCTGGGTCGGTCACCAGGACCAGAGGTTTAGGCTTCCGAGCTTTTGGACTTGTGCTGGAGCCCATCCTCAGGGAACTTCTATCTACTGGAATGTGTTCCACTAGAGAGAAGTTCCCTGAGGATGTGCTCCAGCATGAGTCTGAAAGCTCGGAAGCCTAAACCTTTGGTCCCAGTGACCGACCCAGATTAGATCCTGCAACATTATCTTGGAACATGTATATTTGCCTTCATTCACATATAGTGTTATATTATAATGAACTCGTGGATAATCCATGAAGGATAAAAAGAAATCAGGAAAACTGAGTACCTAGAGACTGTCACCATCCCTAGAATGCTTCAAACCAATGGAGAAAACCGAAAGAAGGTGGACCTTTTTTGATATCTGGGATCCCACCTCCAAGGCAGCGGTGACATCAATGGCGAGGTGTGAGCAATGGTGAATGTAATCTGGATGCATTGACGAGAACTCACTGGTGTGTTATGTGACATATGAATGCCTGCCCATCTTAAATCTAAGATTTACAAGACAACTACCCACCCTGTTGCACTGTATGGCATTGAATGCTGGGCGGCAACAACAGGGACTGAAAGCTATCTCCATGCCATGGAAATGCGAATGCTCTGTTGGATATCTGGCATCTCCTTTCTTGACCACATCACAAATGACACCATTTGACAACATTTTGGTGTGGCACCAATTATAGAGAAGATGAGAGAAGGTCAGCTCCACTGGTATGGACATGTCCTGAGAACAGCACCTTCCACCATTGCCAAGAATGCTTACCAACTAGAAGTCAATGGTCAGCAACCTCACAGGCATCCAAAACAGGGATGGCAAGACACTATCAACAAAGATATGCAAGCCACGGGCCTGCGTCCTGGAGACACACCCTGTTTTTCAGACCAAATGAGAGATGTATTGCCTTACAGGTAGTCCTCAACTTACAGCTATTTATTTAAGGCACAGTTTGAAGTTACAATGAAAAAAGTGACTTACAATCAGTCCTTGCACTTATGACCATCAAAGCATCTCCACAGTCATATAATCAAAATTTGGGCAACTGGCAACTAAAATACATTTACAACAGCTGCAGCATCCCAGAGGGTCCTGTGATTGCCATTCTCATCCAGCTTCTGACAAGCAAAGTCAATGGAGGAAGCTGGATTTACTTAACAGCTGCATAATTCACTTAATTGCAGTGATTCGTTTAACAACCATGGCAAAAATGTTCCTAAAATTAGGTGTGACCCTTAGCAATGGAAATTCAGTTCAGATAGTCAAGGAACTATCTGTATTGTGTTCACAGTTTGTTTTGAGTAAAAATATACTCCCGACCATCATTCCTGGGAAGGAAACACCAGTGCAAACTATTGGTATAAAAATAATCACCGAGAGTATCCTGAACATCCTGTGGACTTTGTTTAGATATACTGAAGATGAGACAGGGGACAGGGGATGAATGGGTTGTCCCTGAGTGAACAAACAAATCAAATCAGCAAATCTGATGCAATTACATTGTTAATTCTTCTGGCTGCACAAACTGTTCTCCAATTAAACCACAGAATAAATCACCACAGTGGAAGAGATAGCATGCCTTCCTTCCTTCCTTCCTTCCTTCCTTCCTTCCTTCCTTCCTTCCTTCCTTCCTTCCTTCCTTCCTTCCTTCCTTCCTTCCTTCCTTTCTCTCTCTCTCTCTCTCTCTCTCTCTCTCTCTCTCTCTCTCTCTTTCTTTCTTTCTTTTTTTCTCCCTCCCTCCCTCCCTCCCTCCCTTCTTCCTTCCTTCTCTTTCTGTTTTCAACATTTTCTCTGTGTTTGGGGAAGAGGAGGAGGAGGAGGAAGATCGGGCACAGTGAATTTTGCATAGAAGGGATCAATCTGTAAAAAATGGTGTCACAGAAGGAAATTTGCAGCTGTCCATCCCAGCCTGGAGAGATGAATGGCAGAGAGAAGGAGGCTATTTGAATACTGATGTGGCCCTCACTTTCTTCCATTTCCATTAATGACATGCTCATCAAGGGCAAACAATGGGACCGGCTGCCGGCTCCTGTCACACAGTGTGGGTGCCGGGAATGCCAGGCTGTCATCCTAGGGCTGCATTTAGAGACCTGCACGCTAATAAGAAGTGCTTGGTGCCATCAATGCAGACAGGTGCTTCCGAGGCTGGGACATGCTCCATTCCCTTCTTCTGTATCCCTCCCTTGACAGACACCATGAAATGCACAAATTAACAGCCCCATCATGTTGGGTGGCTGCTGTTGATGGTGAAAGCAGAAAATCAAGTTGTCACCCAGGGTGCAGCTCTGAAGTCACAGCCTCATTTCTGTCTGGGTGCCCTATAATAGCAAATGCCAGAGGGTTGGATGGATGGGCATCCATTAATCCTTTATGTTAAGGTCCAGATGCAGGCTGGCCAGAGAATTAGGAGCAGCATTTTCCCTCTTGGGCGATTTGTAAAAAAAAGCAAGCAATGCTGTGGGAGCCCTCTCTTCCTTAGTGGATCCACCCACAACTATCAATATAACCCTCATTGTGAGATTTTTCTGTTACCAGATCAGTATGGATTTTTGTTTGATTGAGTCCAAGTTCTTCAATAGATTGCTTTTAGTCACAAGAATAAACTGATAATCTCAATGATGAATTTAATCAAGGAAATGTGCTGATTTCTGATATTCTTTCTTCTCTAAACAGAAAGGGGAGAAAGGGCAATTTTCTCTTTAATTGGATTTTTTTTTTTTTACTAATGTACAGTATAGCCAAAAAATGTTACTTATTTCAGAGTCTAGGCATGGCCTAAAATCAATTGAAATCAATTTGCCAACTAACACATTTTTAATACTAGGAGTTTGTTTGGGGAATTGTAATGCTATAATACTGATGGTAGCCTGAAGCCTACATTGAAATACTTTGGGATTCCCCTCCCCTCTTTTTCTTTCTGTGTCTGTGTGTATTTGTGGGTGTGTGTGTTGAAATGATTCACTCTCAGGTAATTTCTTCTCATGTGATTTCATCGGTTGAAATAAAACACCAATCTTTGGCATTTGAGGCAGCTAATAAAGTAAACAAAATTTAAGAATGTGATCCACAGAACTATCTGAGACAGAAAATCTTCCATTTTGCATGGTTTAAAGAATTTTAACTCATCGATTGATTATTACGCATCTTAAAATGTTTCTGCTGAGTCCCTGCTTAATTTGAAATATCCACTAACGTTGAAAATTTCTGTAAAAACAAACAAACTATATGAGGAATTGTCAGAGACACTGGGCACATTAACTCTGGAGAAGAAAAAACTATAGGGAGACCTGATTAAATGTCTGAAGAGTTGCCGTGCAGAAAAAGCGAACAATTGCTTAGAGTTGTTACACAAGATAATACAAGAAACAGTGGCTTGAGATTACAAGGAAGTGGGTTTTTCTGGGACATCAGAAAAAAATTCCTAGAAGTAAGAGTTGTTCAACAATGAGACTGTCTTAAGAGATGGTGGGCTCTCCTTAGTAGAAATAGAGAATAGAGGGCTTTATAAGTGGATTTCTGCATGGGTTGGATTGGCTGGGAAATTCTTGGACTTGAAGATCTTAAAGTTGCCAATGTTCAGAAACACTGGACAAGATGCTGTCCAAGGTCCTTCCAATGATTACATTCTAGAATTCTGTGATGAAATAGACCATTTATTTCCCAAACAGAATTCAATGTTGATAACTGCCTCATCCATAAGAATACAAATTTGTTCCATATGCCCTTGCCCTGTGCCAGAAATAAATAACAGAGAGGCTGAGTCCTTCAGACTGAAAAAAAAATTAATGACATAATGGGCATAGAATTCTTATATAAAGCAGGAAGAGTAACAAAATTTACAACATAAAAACCCCTCCTGTCATTTTTATAGTAATACTAAAGCACTTTATTGAATTTATGAGTACATAACTATGAAGAATGTAACTTGAATTAGGACCAACTTGGAAGTATAATATCATCTATAAACCTTTTTTCTATTAGCCCCTTCTTTTATTATTTATTTTCCTTTTTTTCTTCTCCTTTAAGCCAAAGAGAAATTATTCTCTTCCTGATCCATTCTGGATTCTAGTTTATAATACTCTTATATATTCTCTCTTTCTAACTTGAAATGAGTAAAATATAACAAATTGGTATGATTTAGAATTAAATAAACTTCTTATAAAATATACCGCATAGTTCTCACAAAAGAAATGGCACAATTCTCCTTTGATCATGATTATGACATGGTGTGAGGAAGAAAAAGTGGAAGACCATTTGAAATAGTTATTAAAACCTAGAAAGAAATAAAATTTGAGCAAAACACACTCCAGCAAATAGAAATTAGACCAGGCTTATTCATATGAGAACCTAGGATTCTGTTGTTAAAAACCCAGGAGTTGTTTTATATCTGGAGCTATTATATCTGTGGCCAAATTTGTAAATGAACAATTGTAAAGGTGGGGAATGGACATAACACAGCAAAGGTAGGTGTTTTACCATGTTTTTCGACCCTATTTTATTCCCTGCATCCCCAAGGAATTTTCTGAAGGGGCAATAAAATAAAATGGGTGAAACAAAGCCATAAGCCGGTTAAGTCTGAAAGACATGTCATCTCATCTAAAAAGAAGAAACGGACCATTTCCACATGTACAGCTGACAGCAACGCCTGAGCTAGCAATACTGCAATTCCATTTGATTTATAGAATAATGGGGTGACAAATGATGACAAAAATAAACTTTTACTGCACTGAACTGCTCCTTTATTTATGAAATTTGGCCAAGTAGTGAAATCTTTTATCTGCAAGTTGTAACATGGAGTGGAAACGAGCGATTATGGTGTGGTAATAGTAATCCAGTGAAGGAGGCAGAGTCAGTTGGAAATGGATTGAAGTAAAATAACTATCGCACCGTGATAAATGTGAACAGTGCTTTGCTGACAGATGATCTAACAGGTGTTCATAACAACTATATAAGAGGATTTATTTATGACCAGCCACAGCCACAGCACTGTAAATCAGCTCCAGCAGCTGCACGGCACTGAAACGGAGTCCCCTGATGCAGGAACGTTGCAAGAACCTGAAGAACAAAATTCACTCTAGAATCCTAATCACCAAATCACCTTTTTTAGGCAATTACACTAGACTGCAGAAATCAGAAATTACTTTCAATTACTCAAAGTTTAGCTGATAACTTTTTCTAAACAAAAAAAAAAACAACCCAAACAAAACAAAATAACATACATACACATATACACCAGGACTGCAACAAATTAATGGCTACTTTTAAGAAAAGTAAGCCATAGTTGGCAAAAATCACTTTATAGGACTTAAATAGAGTTGTGAAGATCAACTCTATTTATTTATTTATATTTATTTATATTTCATATTTCTAAAGTGCCCATTTTCCTAAAAGCAGGGCTCTGAGCATGTACAATATAATATAATCAACAAATAAAAACATATAAAAATTATCATTAAAATTAAAAATTAAATTAGGCTTAAATAATTTAAATTATAAAATAATGATAAACATCAAAAAGGGAAAAAATTCTATGACAGCTCTTTAATGTTGAAATAAAACTCTTAACTCTATTATATCAAATTATCATATAATAGCACAATTTTGAGTCCAAAAAGCCAAACTTCAAACTGGAAGGTCTGGAAGATTTTATATATATATATATATATATATATATATATATATACATATATATATATATATATATATATATATATATATATATATATATATATATATATATATATATATATATATATATATATAAAGCACACACACACACACACACACACACACACACATATATATATTAGCTTTGTTGGTATTTTCCCACATCATTATAGTTGTGCTTTTAAAAGCACAACTATAATGATGTGGGAAAATACCCGAACAAAGCTGAATACCATACATGTAAGTACCCGTGAAAACTTAAGAAAACACACATAGATAGATAGATAGATAGATAGATAGATAGATAGATAGATAGATAGATAGATAGATACACACACACACAGAGCACACACACACACACACACACACACACCACACACACACACACACACACACACACTGATGGCTGCTTCTAACAGGTAATCTTGAAACTGCTAAACCTAGAAGTGCTTTTGGCAAGTCTGGGAAGAAGACTGAGAAGACCTGTGTCCAGCAGCAGCATTCCTAAACAGTTGAAGACACCTTAATTGCTTGGTCAAACTACACCAAGTGGCCTCTTCACTTCACCAGTACAGATTATGATGCCTCCAGAGGCCTGAACCACTTCAGCAAAGAGAATCTTAGGTCACTTCAGACAGGCTTATTGTAGTAACCCACATCCTGAAGCTGCAATTTCTAGCCAAACGTAATAGTTGATGGGCAATGTATAGGAAATACTGCTTAAGTTAATTGCCCACACAAAGATACAGGTAATCGTCAGTTAATGACCTCTCAAACTTGCAACAGCACTGCAGGAGGAGACTTATAATCATCCTCGGCATTCCAGTCACTGCAACATATTTACAGTCACATGATCACAATTGCCGGGGGGGGGGAGGAATTTGGTGCCCATCTTGCTATAACATCAGAGCATTCCCAGTTGAAACATCCTTTGTCAGCTTCCAACAGCCAATATCAATGGGGGAGCTGACAGGAGATCACAAATGGTGACCACATAAGATCTTCCCTTAATGGTCAACAGTGATTTGCTTAACAGAGGCAACCAGGAATGCCAGAATTGCTGTCACTAAGCAGCATGATCATGTGAAATCATACTATACACCCACATAGCTCAGCAATGGCAATTCCAACCACAACTTCCACTGTCTATAAAACTTCTAAAAGAATTTTATCTAATCTTTTTCAAGACCTTGACAGAGTTATTTTAGAATACAGATTTTTGAACAATTCATTAAGTAGTAATGGGCAGATTAAAACTGAACAAAGTAGTTTATCAGTTTAAATAATTCATTTTCAGGAAAAAAATCAGTTTGTGTGTTTTCTAGCTAACATGATGTAAGCAACAGCATTCTGGCTAGCAAACTATTCTTTAATTAAGGATTTTTGCTTGTAAAGAATATTGTAGTCATATCTGGGTAAAATCCAGTTTTGACTGAGTTTCTAATCAAATACTGCCCAAAATTTGTCTCATTCAATCAGGATTCTCCTTATTGCTAGCAACGAATGTTGGATTAATCCATCTCCCATTAAATATGGACAACAGAAGCTTGTATATTTTAAGAAGAATAAATGGTAAAGAGCATGGATTACATGGCAGAAGAGCAGCAATCTGAAAAATAATGCACATCATCCCAGATCATTATTTTTTCAAAGATTATTAAAAATAAACACACAAGGAGAAAACAATAAAGCTGCTAGAAAAATAGAGTAAATTCAAGATCTCAAATCATGTTCTAGTTGCTATTTACCAAGAAATTATGTATTATAGATGCATTTTTTAAAAAATGGATGAAAAAATACAAAAGCTAAGAGTGGTACAAACTGCAAAAAGTTAAAAGTGCCATGATGAAAAAAGGCTTACCTATATAAATTTATAGTTAGACAGGTAGAATTGAATATTTGAAATCTGTTTAATTAGAGAAAATTGATAATAGCGAAGACATTTTAAAAAGGAAGAATCCTTTTGCTGTTCTTGGACTCTGAACCCCATTAGCCTGGTTAACACAGCCAATAGATACAAATTATGGGGGATTCAGTAAGAACTAGGGCACCATTACCACTCTCTGATCTAAACCATCCCTTTCCATAAACAATGCTTGCTGATAACAATGTGTATAAACTCAGCAGCTGAAAATTATTATCATGCTCAAGTAAATCGCTCACATGTAGCATTATGTATAAATTTGGATCATGCTAGAGACTGACAGTTTTTTTTCTCTATTCCTAAGATTCAAGGCTAATTTGTTATTGAAGAATCAAATTGTTCAAAAACTGTTTCCCTATGAATATGTATACACACACACACACACACACACACTTTTAAGAAAACAGTTGATTAAGTTACAGGAAAATATGTTTCTTTGCTGATGCATATAGACGATCCATAGCATTTTTGTAGGAATAAATTTCAGATATTGTTTTTACTTCTAGTATTTTGGAATCTTCAGGACAAATAAACTTATGGACACTTGATAGGGTTTTACTGCTTTACATATTGAAATAAATTTTACTTGCTTGGATTATTAGCTAGTTTCTCCTACAAAATAAAGGCCTTCAGTTTTGCTGGTCATGGAATTCAGTCTTCTATCTGCAGCAAATCTTGCATTGTAAAACTTTATTCTAGATTTTTATGCCTTAGATCACAGACAATAATCCTTTTGTATTCAGGGCCCACACCCATTTTCATTATTATTTTTGATGGTCACGAGCTCAAGGGTTAAAAGGTGTCTGGTAGTTTTTGTGGTCGTTCAAAGAATACTAGAGCTGTAAGAACCATCTTTTATTTCTTTGGTTTTCTATTAGAAAACAGCATAAGATGACTGTATCCTTGATTTGCAATAAAAATTCAACAGGGCTTCTCTGCAGCAGTCTAAGAATCACTTTGCCCATTGCTGCCTTGGGTATACATACACCGAGATTTTACCATCAAACAGAGAAATGCTTTTGCTGTACCTCTATTTTTTTGAAAAAATGTATATGTATTGCCTACATTTTAAAGCACACATCAATGAGAAGAGCTATAAAGCTGCTTTTGAAAACCCAGAAATCTGCTTTTAAACATAAATATTTGGATTTTTGAAACTTTAATAGTGTGGTTTACTTTCCAATACATTGATAACATGTAACTTCCATATGCTCTCTCCCATTTTCCATTCTAGGCATACCTAGAAATGATTAAAATTAGGATACTGCTCAGTCATCATTCTGCTGGTTTAATTGGAGAACTGGGCATATATGATTGGGTTCAATAACTACCTACATGATATACTGTGCCTATATTCTACCACGTATTAAGTCTTGAAGGACATTCTTGTACCTAAGTTATTTGGTTACCTCATGTAAAACCAAGAGCTAAAGTCCTTGGAATAAAGGTTGTTTCACTGCTAAGTAATCATATTTTGCAATATTCCCATGTTTTCGTTATTGATATGAACGGAATAAAGGGTTGTTTACTATCTAAAATAAAATCAAACTGAGATTGTACTATTTAGGTAAAAATTATAATTAAAAAAGCCAAATTGCCACCACTTCTTTCTCTTCCTCCTTGTCTGTTAACCGTCTTAACAGATAGCAATGGACAGTGTCCACGCTATATTGCATTAGCAATACATAAGCATTATCTTCTATATACTACTAAAAGCCTCAGCATGACTTTTATCTGGGCAAAATAGTGCCTTCATAGAGCAACAATTTTTGAACAAAGGAAATTTAAAGTGGCTAATCTACTGAATGTGTGCAAAACTGGGATCCACGACTCCTGAGGAAATGAAATTTGGGGAAATTGTGGCTGCTGCCATGCTTCTGGGCTGCCTCTGCAGTGATGTGATCTTCATTTTCAACATTCCATGACAATTTCCCAGCCAGTCTTGTAATTCCTCATTCCCCCCCCCCCACCAACCCAGCAGCAAGAAATTGATTCATCATATAGCTCTTTAAGAAGCAACAACTTTAAGATGCATGAACCAAGGGCTGGCCCATAAGATTATAATACATTCATGCAATCCAAAATATCAAACCCAAATGAAGATCCAGAGCTGCATAAATTGGTATTCAAGCTCAGGAACCATGGCCAGTATTGCAGCAGAATCTCAGTGTTGGAAAAATGATACATGCAGTAAGAGGTACTCAAAGCCATTCAATTAGCAACAAGATATGGTGAAGATTCATAACGCATCCATATGAGCTGGTCTTCAGAAATGAGGGACATCAAGTAGGACTACAGAGTTGAATTATAGCTTCTCAATGTGCAGGACTGTATAATACACAATTACCGAAGGTGTTCAATTGTCATCTCAACATAAAAATATGCCCATTTGTCAAATCCATCAAAAACGTCATCAAACATACCATAAAAGAGAGTGATCAGGCAATTTTTGCACTGAACAGTGAAAACAAAATTATGCAGCACTTGACAGACAAATATATTGGACTTTCTGAAGCATCAATACTTAGATTTCAAATTATTGAAAAGGAACTTGCTGCTATTTACCTTCAAATGCACCTTCCACAACAGCATTTTTTTTTCAAGATAATGCTGCTGTGTAATGAATAATGATATGGGGTGAACGTGAACCACTTTAACAGAGTTCATGGATCTTTGCAAATATGATCCATTAGCAAAAACACAGTACTATGTGGATATTCAAAATTGTCCACTTTGACTAATAAGTGGTGGTAAAGAATGAATATTGTAAAAGAATGTAAAAGTTCTCCAGAATTTTTGAAGCCAATGTTCTGGGTTGAGTGTACAGTATACTATTTCTCCATGAAGAGAAACTTTATTGTCTTACTAACAAATACTGAAATCAACAATCTATGACAATTGTAGAACCAGTTCAAGAATGCAGTATGTGATGATTTCTTGCAACTCAAGAGGACAAATATCAATGCTCCTAATATCAAGATCAATAGGAGACATCATGAACAATCTTTTCTGTATTTTTAAGAAAAACTCAAGGATTTTGCAAAAACATTTAAAGAATATAATTTGCCAAAACCAACAAACAGTACAATTAATCAAAATGGTGGCAATAAGGAATTATTGCACAAACTGCAATACAACAGAGACAAACAGCAGAAGTTTTAGTAAACAATGAGCCCCTACTGAATAATGAACAAAAAGCAGTATCTGACTGTGTGTAAGTACTTGCAATCTTTTTTCAATAATTTTCATTGATGCACCATGAGAAATACATTTGTTATCAACTTGATCCTTGCTGGAAATGTTGCTATTGCTGTAGTATTATCTGGTATTGCAGCAACATTGATGTCTGATGGTAGATAGCTCATTAAAGATTCAAGATACTCCTCAAAGTGAATGAAAGTGCTTTATGTAACATAAACAAAAAAACCAAATACCCACCCCCACCCAATTCTGCAAATTTGGTTTGACATGGAAGGCTTAATTGTCTGGGGTGACAGTCCCTTTATTAGGAGAGTGAGCTTTGAAGCCGAAGACTAGTCTTTTCATGATGTATGAAAAATGAGGCCCTTGGGAAAATCTTAACCATTTGCTGTGGAAATTTCAATCAGCTTCTACCAATTGTGAAAAGGAAAAAAGTTGCTAATGTGCAAAATCCATGCATCAAAAATCATATTTATGGATAAGTGTCAAGTTTTAATTGAAGAGAAGCATACAATTGAGAGAGGGATGTTGGTGAGGACAAAATTCAGAAAAATCAAAACGATGAAATAGAATTAGCAATAACACTTATATACTGCTTCACAGTGCTTTACAGGCCTCTTTAAGCGGTTTTACAGAATCAGCATATTGCCCCCAACAATCTGGGTTCCTGAAAATATGGTTCTGCAGGCAAGAACTATTGAAGAATGTATAAATTTCATCTACTCAACATTTGACAATCCTGCAGAACTGTTCTCAAAGAACAGTTCTTTGAGAACAGTTCTGCAGGATTCCACACAATAAGATATATGTTAGGCCATATTAATGACGAACTTGAATCTTCCAAGACTTTGCAATGGAATGTGGATGGCTATGGAAGAACTCCGTAAGAATCTGCAGAAATCAGTATTCCAGCATGGTCAGTTGTATGCCACTTTAAGCCAAGGAAAAAGAAGTGAAAATACTTGAAAATACTTGAAATGGCAGATCAACCACAAATGTTATATAATCAAATGTGTCTTTTGTTAAACAAAAATCTTTTAATTTGTCTTGCTATGCACCTTTAATAAAATGTTCTCTTCTTAATTTTAGAACCTAAACAATAGCAATCTGCCCGTGGTCATTCTGTTTCTCTACTTAAGTAAAGAAAGATGTCTGAAAGGATGACCCAAAGGACCAAGGGTTATATAGTAATAAATAAGATTGTCTCAGCATTAGGGCAAGAATAGGAATACTATTCCTTTACTGCATTGTACATTTTTGCAAAACAGGCTTAAAAATTGTGGTGAGAATCAGAAGCATTTATGAGAGGATCTCCATCCTTAGGTAATTTTAGAATATTAGCTGGAACCAATTCATATATTATTTTATATTAAACCTCAGTGGCTCTGGTGATGTAATATTATATAAGATCAAACAGCATTTGAAGCTTTGTCATATTACAGAGGGTAATTACATCATATAATCTAATTCTACAGCAATAATTTTTAAATGGGCCTTAGCCAATAACGCTGCCAAGAATGCAGTAGATCAGTGGATTCCTTGTAGCCTTTTCTTATATGTGAAGTACATCAATTATGGGTGTATGTCTTGTTATGCATTCATAGTACAGAAATACCATGAGACTATACCACTGAATTTCTAGATGGTAGAGTACAGCAGATAGATAAAAATGCATTTTAATTGAAAATTACTGATTAATATATATTTTTTCTTCTGTGACTGATTTCTACAGAAACCTAGTCTATTTCCCTAATATTTTAAATAGTAATACAGTCAATAGAAAAGAATGTTAGCACCCTCAAGCAAGAAGCTAAAACAGCTCTTTACTGATGATCCACTCAAGAAAAACAGACCTGCGTTTAGATCGTTATCAGTTTTATGTGCATTATATCATGATAATTATTGAAGCCAATAATGTTAATACTATTATCAATGCATTGTTCTCATATATCACAATTCTATTTCTACTGCTGCCAGCACAAAATTTTCTAGGCAAGTCCCAAGACCTTTTGTAACACCCTATCAAGCTGGGGTGGAAGTGGAAAGGACCAGAGGTGGTATTCAGCAGGTTCTGACAGTTCTGGAGAACTGGTAGCGGAAATTTTGAGTAGTTTGGAGAACCAGCAAACACTACCTCTGACTGGAGATTTTATAGTATCCTTTCCCTGCCACACCCACCAAGTCATGCCCACAGAACTGGTAATAAAAAAAATTGAATCCCACCACTGGAAAGGACAGTGGAGAATGCACAAAATTTTTCCCGTTTTTCCCCCCTTCCCAGTTGTTTCCCCCCCAGCTCTCTTGAAACAGAGCATTCTGTCAAAGAACTGACTCTGGTTAGATAGGAATGCATTAAAAAAGGTGCAGGTAAAGAACCACTAAAAATCTCCGTATGCAAGAATTGGAACAAATGAAACACTGTTGGAAATCCAATACTGTTTGATTTCAGGAATAGAATTGATTAATTTTTATTCATATGCTATAATTATAGGACTGTTCTTTCACAAGGAATATTAGCAACTTTAAAAAAAACCTATTAGAGCCTATGTATTGATTGCAGAGTGTTCTTTTTTTGCTAGGGTTCTGAAGGTTTTTTAAAAGTTCAATGTAACTAGTTTGTGGTCCTCGCAAAAGCTTCTGAAGATTCAAGTACATGCACAGGAAATAGTTTTGCTGGGATACCCAATGCAGAAATGGATTGCATGGCCAGAAAACGGTGAAGGCTAATTGCACCGCAGCTCTTTTTGCATGAAGTATCTGTAGTCTAGTGCTATTTTACTAAAAAAACAAACTAGTAGTGTTTAAATATGTAGGATACACACACACACACACACATCAGTTGGGGTGTCACCAATTCTCAGAAAAAAGAGAAAACCCCATATTTATCATAATGTGACTTTATTATTATCTCAATGTTTAGGAATTATGGCAGCTACAGAAAGCAGATACAAATAAATGATTAATACAGGCGTAACCATTGGGCAATGAACACTAAAAATGTGATTCCTTTAAAATGATAGCCCTGCCCCCAAATTCCATTTCCCCAAAAGCTTATCTCATGATGAACCATTTCAGACTGATTTCCACAAACATTATTTAATTGCTCTAATTAAACTGATTTTTTTAAACTAAGTTTTCTAAGTCAGCTTTTTTCGCAGAAAATTAAAAAAAAAATCATAATAAAACCAGCAGAGTGAAGGGAAAAATCAGGCTAAAAGGGAAATGTGTAAGTAACATTTAAAATTTAACTGAGAGTAAAATGCGTATTTCTTTGGTTAGAAAAAAGGGGGGTGGGGGAGTGGAACAATATACTTGTTTGTGTGATAGATGTACACTATAGCATTCTAAAACAGGAGACAAGAATGTCAAGAGTGTATTCTTCCCCCACCGCCAGATGGAAAGGCTATTATTATAAACGAAAGGCAGCCGTAGTGGATGCCAGGCACTGTTGTGGTGTGCCAGATTCTGAAGTCCAGATGTAAGCGGGTTACCCCTGGGACAGGACAGGCTTCAGCTCCCGCAGAAGAATGGAGCCAATCACCGTCTTCTCCGTGTTGATGAAGAGCTGTGCTGTGGATCCTTCTTCCAGCTCCACTGTGACAAGCACAAGTGACCCACTGTGCACAGTTTTAGCCGCAAACCTAACAGATTAAAAACAAAATTGGTGAGTGGTTCCCTAGAAAACTAACATAAAATGCAGCGCTTGTTTCAGTGATTAAAGGGATGAAACTTCACAAGACACCCATAGAATACAAAGCTGTTCCAAAGCCAAACCATTAACACTGCACCACGCTATATGAAAATAATACAATTTTATATAATGATATCTATATAATTTGCATAGAAGAATACTACAAATGCTTAAAACATAATAGTTAAGTTTGAATTTTGCCTGAAACAGCTTCGCAGAGCACATAACTGATCTGAAGGTTAACTGCATTCACTAAGGAGTCAAAATCTTGCTAATATAACATATATGGTAATCAACATATACTCTTAAGCACCCTCAAAGATTCAAACTTTCCAAATTAACAAATCTTTTTCAGTTTTACATATTGGAACATTAAATAGATTTCTAATGACTTTAAGCCAATAAAAGGAACCATGAGCTATAATCCTCTATTACTAAATTCCAAAACATGAAAAACCTACTCATTACATGGAATTAAAAGCAAAACTAGTCTTTTAAGCACTGCAACTGATTGAAAAGCCATTTTAGGCACAATGAACTTCTGTCAATCCCGTTAATTCATTCTACATGCAGAGCCAGACCCAAGAGACAGGATGGGAAGACATAGCAAGAGGCTACTTTTCAACCTTCCACAAAGCAAACTGCCCCCCCTTCTCTGCGTGGAAAAAAAAAAAAAACCAGGGAGAACCCAAGGCACAACAAAGTTGCTGCACATGGGCTTTTGAAAACACTAACAAGTGTGGAGCAGGTCTGCGACCCACAGTGACCCCACTTTGCGGGGCCAATTCCCTCTCCCCTTTCTGAATGACACGTGTCTGAATCAGAGCCATCTGCCTCAATTTGCGCAACATCTTCAGCCACAATAGGACCCAGTTAGCCCTGACAACAGCTCACAATACATAAAAATAAAACTGCTGTGCTGACAGCACGCCATCAGCTATTCAAGAGCAAACCAACTGGTCAGTGTCTCATGTCTGACAATTAGCATGGGCCTTGCGCAGCGCCTCCTGGGCTCCTTAGGGATCTGTTTAATTACCATCAACATAAAAGTGGGAGTTTATCAGCAGATACTCAAAAAGCTTCACTCTAGACTTAATTAAAATATTAGCCTCTTCAGCAGGAAGCAGATTCTCTTTAAATGAAAAGTAATTTCTTTTTTTTAAATATTAAGTATATCAGTATCAAAATCTTGTAACACATTATACTAATTTAGGAAAATATAAGCCTTTCCTAACTGCACTCTTCATAGGTCAATGTATTTATTTTATTTAGATTAAATATACTATTTTCACTCTTCACGGCTAAGAAGAAGAAAAAAAACACATTCCCATCAAAGCAATGCCAATAGTGCCGCTTAGTCTTTTTCTTTCAGCAAAATGTTAAAATCTATGTTTCTCCCATCAATTTGGAAAGGGTGATAATTAAGTAAACAATACTCTTATTAATCTATTTCTTTATCATTTGTGTCTTGGGACTATAGAAGTCGATTATGCTTGATTTCACATAATAAAAGCACCAGAGCTAGGGCTTTCATGGTTTTTCATAGCCTCAAGGTTCATTTTAGTCTTGTTCTAGTCTAAACTGCAAGCGATATAAAGTCAATGTTATTATAAAAGCAAACATAGCCCAAAGGCACAATGGGGTCAATTCTGGTTGGGTGCTTTTCATGTCACTTAAGTAATTAGTTAAGAAAAAAAACTCTTTGAAATCTCTTGGAAAAAGATTTTGTTGTAACAGTAAGAAATCTGTACCGCCCACCTTCAAACAAGTATTAACTTCCCATGTGGCAGGGATTAATGCTGCTATTATATCTAAGACAAGCTAATATTGGAAGCACTTATGCAAGTCAGATGATGAGTAGTGTCTCACACAGCATTTTACTGTTAAAGACAAATCTATTTAAAAGGATAAGCAAGTGTGGTCACAAATATTATGGGTTGTGGGAGGTAAACATTACTTTAGTAAAATTAACACCCAGACAACATTCAAGGACACTTGTGTCAGTAAAGAAAACATACACAAACATGTTGAACAATGACTTAATGGAGAATACACTGGCTCTAAAATGATGGAGGTAATCTACTTAGGAAACCTGGCAAAGAAATATACAGTCCCATACATCCAAGGCATCTATACATAGACATTTCTCATCTGTAACCTCACCAGGTTGCTCTGCAGCTTTTGTAACTTCTATATACATATGTTCACATTTTTCTTATAAGGGAGGAATATGCAACTTATATACATTCAAGATAAAACACCTGAAATTATTAAACTATATAATTTTTAAAAACCCACTCCTTTGTCTATTTTATCTATATGTATGTACAACCCTGGCATATAAAGTGCATGGGGGATGATTTTGATTTTAAGACTACAGGTCCTTCATTTATGACTATAATTGGCATTGGAACTTCAACTGCTAAGCAGTGCAGTCATTAAGTGAGTTTTGCCTATATTTACAATGTTTTTTCTTGTTAAGTGAATCACCATGGTAATTAAATGAACCACAGAGTCAATAACCAAATCTGGCTTTTCCCATTGCCTTTCTCTCTTTTGCTATGCAAACACACACACACACACACACACACACACACACCCTTTATTATTTTTATAAATAACCCAAGGCGTTGTTGTTTGAAAGCCCTCTAGGAAGGGTGATCATATGACCCCAGGATGTTAGAGTCATTGTAAATACATCGCAGTTGCCATGAGACTGAATTTTGATCACGTGATTGCTGCAACAGTCATAAATGTGGGGATCAGTCATAACGCACTCTTTTCAGCAGCACTGTAACTTTGACCAATCGTTAAATGAATGGTCATAAATCATAAGTTTTGAAATTAAATGCTGATCATTTTAATGTACATCCACTTTGAAAAAGAGATCTACACTTAAAAGGAAAGCCTCCATAAAGAAAAAAAGCCCTTCAGATTACATACGGTTACCCTTGTCCTTAAAAGGAAGCAGTAAAGCAAAGTCTAATTATGAAAAATATTCCTGATTTGAATTCTAAAGTAAGGGTGTCAAACTTGTGTCGTCATGTCATCACATGATGTATCGCAACTTTCCCCCCTTTGCATCTGGCCCGCAGGTCTGACATCCTGTTTTAATGTAATAATCTGCTGATTTTTTAAACTAATGCTGCTCCCAATCTCTTCTTCACTCTTAAAATAAAGATAAAAATTTATAAGTTGATTTAGAAATCACCATTTTCAGAATCAGAAGGCCACTACATTGTTTCTTTTGTTTAAAAAAAGACTTTAATTGTTTATTCACTTATATAATCACTGGCTACAAAAGATTTGCAACACTTTCCAACTGCATGCTTTCTTTCATGTAGTTCTGATCCAAGTTCAATTTCTTCCTCTTTTCAAATTAACCAGGAATGTTATAATAGCCCATTCATGCTACAACTTTTTTTTCCTACTCTCTGCATGTAGCTTTCATTTATTGCCTGCTGAAGCAGACAGAATCCTATTAGTAAGAAAGACCATCACCAGAGGCCCAAGCCCTAGCTGTATAAAAATAATTAGCCCAAAGTTGACAAATGAATAATGAAATTGTACAATGAATTAGTCTTCCAATCCAAAATACCAGGATAGTCTTTGAGCAGACGTGAAAAGAATCTACAATCTTGTAACTATTGTAAACCATAAACTTAGCATAAACCAGTCCAAACTAATAAAAACAATTGTTCTTGTTCTTTTATCAGTAACATAAAGAGAGCTGTAAGTCATAAACAAAAGTCACTTTAGGAAGTAACTACACGGTGAAACAGAGTTTCTAAAACAAGTAGATTCTACAATTTCATATACTGTACATACCCAGCAATTTTATTTTTTTTCTCTGGCTGTGCTTCAAACAAAATAAAGCCACAAAAGGCAGGCAGGCAAGCACTCAGTCTCTCCTCAGCCCCCTCTCTGCCACTTTGTTATATTGGCAGATTCACAGCTCTGTCTAGAAAAGTATGATTGCAATTGTATTGTTTAGTTTCATTTTATTCTTCTTATTATGCAGTTACCACAATTCAACTCTCAAACCAAACCATAAGTATTATAGCTTGAGAAACAGAATGGCACGTGCAGTTATTTAATATTGAAAAACACTACAAAAAGCATCAATTTGTTTTGTATCAACATTTAATAGTTATTTAGTATGTCTCTTAGGTTATTACAACGTTTTGTACTCTGAAAAAGAATTAGTTTCCTGCAAAATTCAGTATTTCTGTGTTAAAAAAGGAAATTATAAGTAGTACCATTGTGCAGTTCCCATTATTGAGAAGCAGCTATAATAATCAAATTGTAAAACTGAGCTCTCAGCCAGAAAGGTTAATTTTACACAAATAATCCATAGTGGTTTAAACATAAACCGGCTTGCAAGTATGCTCTGCTTAGAGAATCAGTTGACAACAACATAGAGAAAAAAGTGATCCATGTATTTTGCACTTCTTAATTTCAGATATAAAAGCAGTGCTGCTCTCTAGTGGACAGTGATCAGGATAGTTGCCATACCTATCTTGATTCATTAAAAAAAAAAAATAAATCCAAATAGCACAGAGGCAGATTTAAAACTAACGCACTGCTATTTAAAATGGAATTTTGGTTCCACATGACTCATAAATACTAACGTTCTGTAGAGATCATCTTTGCACACAAATAAGAATATGTTAAATAGAGTTAATTCAATATTAAATTCAACTTTAAAACATATCCCTATTAATAAGGACGTGTACATATGCACTCCATCATTAATCAGTCAGAAGACTATAGGATTTGATGGACTATCTACAGAAATATTGCAAGTAACAGAAGAACCAAACAGTGACAGTGAATTGGGAATAATACAGCAGACAATAGATTAGAAATGACTACACACAGATACCAAAGAAGCATACAAGGGAGACTTAACAGGATGCAATTTTATGCTGACAAAATAATCATCCAGTGCAGAATAGAGCTTTACATGAAAAGGGAGATGCCAAATATTCAAGCTTGTCTTAAATTGAAGAACAATTGTATTTATTTTATTATTTGCAAAAAAATATAAGTGCCTTTTCTATGGATTATGAAAAAAAGAATAATAGATGTCATTTACTTGCATCTGTTTCAACTTATTGGAATTGGGAGGCAGGAATGGAAGGGTACTAATACTTTTAACCGCATCTATATGCCACTAACCGAAACTCAGTAGGGTAGAAATGAAGGCCTTGGAAAACATATTGAGATATTGTAACAGGTCCATACCAAAAAATCAAAATTCTGACCATCTGTGGAAGCAAAAATTGCCCTTTGAAACATGATAGAATGAATGTTGATACTTTTGTATTTTGGTGATGGAGAAAAATTCTGAAATATTGCAGCTAGCTTAGCTCAAATTCTCATGTTTTGGACTCATAAAAAGAACAGATGGTAAACCTAGAAGGAAAGAGAAGACAATGACCAGTAGCAAGGCAGGTGGACTCAATTAAAATGGTGTTGGATGCACCATTGCAAACCTGACAACAGGTCAAATGTTGGAGAAGATATATCTATGTCAGGGGTGTCAAACTCAAGGGGCTGGATCCGGCCTGCAGGATGCTTAAATCCAGCCCGTGGGGCTGGCTGGAAATATCAAAGGACTGGCCCGCGGTGCCTCTGGCAGCTAAAATGGGCCATGTGTGAGGGCCCTGCACCTCATTTTCACCCTCTATGCCCCCCTGCAGCACTCTACCAGCCTAAAAATCGGCCGAATACGGGCTGAAAACAAGCCAAAAAACAGTCCAAAAGTGGTCTGAAAATGGGCCATGTAGCCTGTTTTCAGCCTGCAGATTGCTGCAGGAGGCCATGGGGGGCAAAAATGAGGTGCAGGGGGCCACACACGGACCCCCCATGCACCATTTTGGCCAGCAGGGTGCTGCAGGAGGAATCTGTCCCTGCCGGTGGCCCACAGAGGGGAACTAAAATGCTGATCCGGCCCTTGAAGAAATCCAGTTTGACACCCCTGATCTATGTGTTTGCTAAGAGTTGACAATGACTTGACAGCACATAATAAATAAATCAATTAAATTCAATACCTAAGCATAAAACCACTCACATTTCTGTGAGCCCACCTCTGAAACACAGAAAAACTATTCCATCATGTCAGCATAATCATTAACTTCTCCATTGACAGGATTGGGGATAAGTTCATTCACATGGATACATATCTATATATTTCAGTGCCTCTATTTTTAATTTGGAAAGATATTGAGAGTATCTTTTAAGTACTAATGACAACCACATCCTGGAACTTTATAAATTATTAGAGGAATGGAAGGCTGTGAGTTTTAAACTGGATGATTATTAATTACCTGAGGAAAAGTGTTTGAAAATCAATATTAACATTGAAAGTCAAATGCAAGTAAAGTAAGAAAAATTGATATATTAAGTTTAAAGCTAAGTCATAATGAAAAATTGTTTTGTTAATACATTTTAGCTTGCAAAATCTTTAACAATTCAAAAACTAAAATTTAAAATTTAGATCAAGCCCAGGTATGTGAATTTAATGGCTAAAATTGGCCATTAATACACTATAGGCTGGAAGATTTGGTTTTCAAAGCATTATTTAAATGTTAGAATAGTCAACTAGTGATTATTAAAACAAACAAATCTCTGGATTGTAAAATGTAATCTCTTTCATGCCCATCGGGGGCATCCACAAATGGATGTTGGTCAGTAGCAGCTGCACAGTTAGAATTCTGAGACGCTTCATAACTTCATAAGCATCACAAACATATCCCAGAACAAGAGTTTGCAATTATTCCCTATGCTGTGTACAATTATTCCTATTATTCACAAAGCTGTGACTCTTCAGAAACACTGAATTGGACCATTATCACTTCTAGACTTTATCCATGCTCAATGATATAAGGCAGAAAAATTTCTAGTGCTTAAGTTTTGTATAGAAAATTGTATGTTTCACACTGTTCATTACTAACAATAAGGATGCAATTCCAAACATAGTATTAGCCAACCTTGCCAGTTGGAGAGTTTAATCATTTTCCCCCAAGTGGTTATCTCTAGCGAGTATGTAAGAAAAAATATGTATAGTACTTATATTTACTATAAAAACACAAAAATTATGAATGTTTATCAGGAAGAATATATTATACAAATGTTTAAAAACTAAAATAATATAATATTCTAAGTATCTATTTTAAGAGGGTTGTTTTGTTCATTTGTGGGTGGAAAAGAAAGTATTCTTACATTAAATATTTTGTGCAGATAAGCCTAATTTGCGTAAGAAGGATTTCCAGAAATTTTTCCAGTTTAATTTTTTTCAGAAAACGATAGAAATAGCTATTTGCATTAACAGCTGATTATGAATGTAACTGCATTGCTAATAAACAAAGTTTCATATTATAACAATGCTTTGTCATCAAGAAGTAATAGCACTCTTAACTACACAATTGATGATTTAGTAAGATGTAATTTCTTTCAGGTAGAAAAAACATTAATTGGTGATTTTGGTTATATCGTTTCTCCAAAAGCAAAGTTATTTCATATCTGCTTCCAATGAAGCTTTTGGGTA
Organism: Notechis scutatus; assembly: GCF_049901735.1. NCBI lineage: Eukaryota > Metazoa > Chordata > Lepidosauria > Squamata > Elapidae > Notechis > Notechis scutatus. The sequence goes on from NC_142010.1 coordinate 235,658,725, forward strand.
AGAGTTCATACAACACAAATACCAAATGGCTATAATTAGAATTATGAACTGGCCCAACATACTCATGAATTTAGATATATCGGTAAATCTATTTGATGCAATGAATATGCAACTTTCATGCTGTTAAATGACAAACTTGAAGCACTACTTATGACTATTTTTTACTTCTCAATCATCCATATGGGATGCAATTTAAAATGATAGCATGTGAAAGTCTTAAATATACATTGAAAATCAATTGGGATTTTAATAAAAAATTCTTTTCATTGAAAGAAAAATATTCCAAAATGACAAGATTATCTTTATTGGTGACAAATTCCAATTACCTTTTTAAAATTCTAATAATTTCCAGTATAGTTATTATATATTCCACAATAAGGTAATATTACCAACCTCATTATTGATAATATAAGGCAAAACATCTCTCTGGCTGTATACTGAATTAGAAAAAAGATATAAATGATTTTATGATTTTGGTAAGTTACATGAATCAATAGACAAATTTCTAGATTTATTTTTTAAGAATATAACAATTGTATTGATTTTATTCATTCATTCATTCTTGATACCTCACAACACCCAACCTACTTGTACTCTCTAAAATATAAAACAAGCTTCTACAAGCTTCTACAATGAGTGGCAACTGAACTACAGAGACAACAATTTATTAAAATATCAAAATTGAGCATAATTAATGTGAAAACTCTAAATGTTGTTACCTGAGACAATCATATTTAGTAAACATCCAAAAGCCCCATGCTGCATGCAGCAAAAAAAAACCAAAAAAAAGTTCAAACCATCTAATGGAAAGAAATAATAACTTTTTGGTGGTAGTTGAAGATGCTATAAGCATTTATTAGTATATTGAATGCTTTTTTTTCTAGATGGAGATTTATTTTTCTTTATTATTATATTTTTCTAACTTTTCAACATATAAGCAGCCCAGAGCTGTCTGAGTTGGAAAACTTCTAAATTTAATAAACAAACTGAAATGTTGCTGGATGGTTCCATTTCAGATGCACACAGGAATTAGATGATCTGTTTGCATGCCTCTGCAAGCAGGTGTTTGGTAGACCCTTAAGCCTGTATTGTTCAAGCTTTTCATGTCCCTGCTGCCATGGGCTTGTAGAATCCGGACATTTGTTATAAATACCATAGCAGGATGTCTCAAAGTGTGGAGTCACAAAACCTGTGTCAGATACAACAGGGTGGAGGGAAGGGATAGTCCATTTTTTATAAAGTTATTTATTCAGGCTTTGTAGACTAAGTCTGGTGTTTGAAAACAGAAAATGATTTCAAAGGAACAAGGACAATTGGAACTGCCTGATTTGAAACCATATTTTGCAGCTTGCTGCTTAGTTGGGATGAAAAAGAAGATTTTGCTGAGAAATAAAATAATTTTAGAATTAGAAGCACACAATTTGAAGTTTGGATGGCATGGTTTTCTATAGTACAATATGATTAAGGTTAATGAAGACTTTACAAATCATCTTTCTTTCCTTTCCTTTCCTTTTTCGTTTTTTTAACTTTATTATTCTTTATTACTTTTATTTTCTAGTTTTTATTTTATTAAGATGTCTTCAATAAAAATGATGTTAAGCAAAAGAAAAAACAGTGTTTTTGTAGGATGTAAGAAAAAAAGTTTTTAAAAATACAATCCAGCAATACTACTGAAAGTAAACTGTCAAGAATATATAAAGAAAGCTACATCTTTGAATAGATGGTTCATTTCTTTTCTTGCCAAACCCCAATTAAACCCTTAGTGGGATAGGCAGAAATAAGCAAATTCATTTATCATTTTATATGGTAAAATTTGAGAATTCCTGTATTAGAAGATAGAACTATTCCAATATGTAAGTAACTGGGGATACTATAGCAAGGTTAGTTACTTTCACTTCCACAAACCTTTTGACAAAGTTCCACCAAAAAGATATCTGAATAAACATAAAAAGTCCTAGGTTAACCAAAGTCCTCTTAAAGAGCACAGAAAACCAGAAAACACTGTAAAACACTGTAAAAGTTCATTTTTCACAATGGAATACTGTACAGTAAACAAGTCAGATATCCCATGGATGTGATTATTAACTTGTTTATATTCTGGAGATATGGATGAGAACTGTCAGCTTTGCAGCTGACAACAAATCAAGATGATAAGGCAAAATACAGCTGTATGCATTAGAAGTGGAAACAGAGTCATGACACAGTTCACAGAGAAGTCTAACCCAGTGAAGATTATCCATGGAATCACATTTCAAATATTAAAAGCTACATCCTGACAAATCTTTACTACACAATAAAACTATTTTATTTTCATGGTGATAGCTGAAAAATCATATATTGTCCCAGATAATAAAGACTGAGTTTTAACTATAATAGGTAGCAAGATACAATTGTGGCAAAATTATAGAATATAAAATAAACAAGAATATATTTTTCCTTGTGCCACTGCTCAGCTGAATACCTAATTTCCATAGAACTGTCATGTCTTAGTATATTTATTCATGTAATTTCATACTTCTCATCTGTTCTACTACCTTCTCTTATTGATATCATTATTATGATTATCACTAATCTGTTGTTTTGCATGTACACTAAGAGTTTATGCACCGGAGATAAATTCCTTGTATGTCTAATCACACTTGGCCAATAAAGTATTCTATTCTATATATACCACTGTGTAGTAATATACACTCCAACATTCTTTGATTTAATCCAAAATATAAAGTAAAATGTTGCCATAAAGACTACTAAATGTTGATACGATCCAGATTCCAGATCATATGTTTAATATAGTATTTGTTTTCACCAAGTAAATACAAAGAATATTTAAATATATTTTTAAAAATAAAATATATACAGTTATACAGTTGTTTTCATAGTAAGCACAATATCTGTAAAATGTTGCATAAGTTTCAATATAGTAAGAGATTTCTTCAGCCTGTCCAAAAACTGTAAAAAAATTTTTTTGCATAAATGTATAGAGAACTTCCAAAAGGAATTACATTGAAAGATGTTACATTACAAAAACATCTGCTTAGCCCTGAAATACAACAGGGAATGAGAAAGAAACTCAAGGCTGGCCCAACTTGATTCTCTTGAGAGGAAGAAAAAAAAGGGAAACTCAGCCAGACTTTTAAGATTCTGTTATTAAAAATGAAGCTTTCATTAAAAATGGAGGCTTCAAAAGGATTGAGGAAATAGCAGCTGCTTGCCGAATAACACCGCCATGAGGCTTTCTCTATAAGAAACTTGAGCTCCCGCATTGGCTGGGCACGTCTCTCAGAAGTTGTAAAAAAACAGAAGGGTAAGTTAGGTGTGGCTGGGTCCTGGACCAGTTGAGGAGGCGGCCAAGTCCTGGCAGGTGGGAAGTAAGCCTAAAGCTTGTAAGCTGCACTGATAGGCTTGTCAGCTGGCCTGAGACTCCCCTGACTGGCTGAGTGAAAAGCAAACTGAAGGCCTGCAGGGGGACGGGGATTGGGGGAGGGAGCAGGCCCAAGGCTTTGGATGGGTGGGAAACAAAGTATGGATGCCTCAGGGGTGGGGGAAGGCCTTGGAAGATCTGGGGCAGGCAAGCATTATGGCTTCCCAAGAATATAGGCAGGCTCCATTATAGTTAACTCAAGGACTACCTGTGTCTTAAAAGGCTGATACTGTGTGAGCACCATACAGTATCTCTTCTCATTCTCAACTGGCCTTAGAAATGTGTCAATTGAAGTGGAATTCTGTAAATGTCTTCTATTTGATTATCTGCATATAAGCCATAAAAGGGTATTAAAGTGTTAACATGAGTTTAGTACATGGGGAAAATTATCTGCATCCAGTGTGCATGGCAAACTAGACATGCAGCTTGTTCGTTCACAACTGGTTCTTCCTGAAATCCACAATAGTAGAAAGGAACCAAATGTTAGTTACTTACTGTGTTGTCTGAACCAGACAGCTGGTCTGTTGTGTTCTTTAGAACTCTAAATAATAAATCAAAGTTTGTTCATGGTGTATGAACTGTTTTTTGCAAAGCATATAATGAATCATAATATGATTTCTCAGTTCAGAAGTCTCACAGGTGAAACTATTTCTGTTTATTTGGGGGGAGAACAGAGAAGCAGAAGCCAGATACCCAGACACATCACTCATTCACAATCAGTCATTCACCAAAATGGAGCTATTGTTTGAGCCAGCCTTCTTTCAGCTTTTTAAGATAATATATATAGACAATAATGAAACTTTTCAGGATATAGTGAAAACATCATCATCATTTTGTATGCTACCCAACTCATAACAACACTAAGAATGGAAGTAGATGAAATTCATAGTTCTAATTTTCATAGAATTTCATAGAATTTTTAAAACATGTAATATTACATGTTTCCTCCCATCAAAATACATATAGACATAAATCTGTTAAAAGTATCTTCCTCAGTAAGGTAGTCCTTGACTTACAACCCATTTGTTTAATGACAAATGGCATGAAGTTACAATGGCATGAAAAAAGTGATTGATGATCATTTTTCACACTTATGATTGTGAAAGACAGTTGTTAAGTAGGTTTTGCCTCATCTTATGTCCTTTTTTTGCCACAGTTCTTAAGTGAATCATTGCAGTTGTTAAATTAGTAGCACAGTTATTAAGTGAATCTGGCTTCACATTAACTTTGCTTGTCAGAAGGTCACTCGTGGTCACATGATCAAAATATGGATGCTTGGCAACTGGCATGTATTTATGCTGGTTGCTCTATCCCCGGGTTATGTAATCAACTTATGTGACCTTCTGACAAGCAAAGTCAATGGGGAAGCCAGACTGACTTAATAACTGTGCTACTAATTTAACAACTGCAATTATTCACTTAACAACTGTGGCAAAAAAAGGACATAAGATGAGGCAAAACTTATTCACAACTGTCTCATTTAGTAATGGAGATTTTGGGCTCAATTGTGATTGTAAGTCAAGGACTCTGTGTATTCATAATTGTATTTCACTGTAACTTTGTGGTGAAAATCAAAAGAACTATTATAGTGGTTCCTTGACCACTGAATGCATTGATAGGATGATACAGCAAATGAGAGCCAAGCCTTGGACACTATGCTATGCTGTGATATTAGTATAGTGTGTCCCATAAATAGGGCGGTTTTTTTTTTTTTTTGAAAAAAAAGGTGGGGGGTCTGTTTGGGGGGGTTTTCCCCCCCCCCCCCCTTTGGGCGGCGGGGCCCCGGAGGTGGTTCCCCCAACCACAAGGGAAAAAAAAAAAAAAATTAAAGCAAACCCCCCCCCCCCCCCCCCCCCCCCCCCCATACTTCCAATCCCCCCCCCTCTCCCCCTTTCGATGTTTAAAGGCCTTAATTTGGGGAGGGGCTTTCATTCGCTAAAACTGTTCCTATGGGGTGGTAGTGTAGTGTAATATAATAATACAATACAATATATTTGCATATTTGATTAAGATAAAAGCAATCATTTTGATGTGGAAGGGCTTCAGGAAAACCAAAGTTTGAAAACATTAGTAAAATGCTCAGCTCATATACACAAATGGACCATCTGCAGTATTTTTTTCTTCCATAGTGCTCCCTTTTTCATCACAAAAACATAGACAAGAAAAGAAGAATCCTATTTTAGAAGCTTTATTTTGCACTCAACTGCACGATTTGCCAAAAAGATCAATTAAAACCAAGTATAGTTTTTAAAGTGATTATTAAATATTTTGAAATAGAAATTTTTAGTTTTAATTCATTCAAATATTATTGAAAAGTGAACAAATATTTCTGTCTAGTCTCTCTAAAATCTGAACTATTTTTTATATTGGGAAAGCAGCAAGCATAGTATTTTTGTTCAAGACATTCTGAAATTTGATATGTGCCATAAGTTTGGAAGTTCAGGAAAAGTATGCACAATGAATTTTGCACCTTTTCAAATACAATAAAACAAAATACAAATTTTAGTGTAACAATTACATGTAAATAATGTTCAAATAATTCTATTAAAATAGTACTAGAAAAAACATATAATTTCAGTTTACTGATAAAGACTGGAAGTTTCTACAGACTTAATCTCTTAGAATTTGGCCAAGTAAGTACTACTGTCAGCATGCAAGTGTTTTCTTTTAATATAAGGACTGTTATTATGGTTTGTCAGTCAGCCAGATGTTTTGACTAGATTTGGCATTTTTACCCAGGTATCAAAGTCCTTCCCATGGACCTAGGATAGATAAGATATTGTTGTTTGATGGTGTTAATGGATCGTTGCAGGATGTAATTATGATTATTATTATTAAACATTTACCTTAAAAACATGAACATTAAGATAAGGTTCACATTCATTTTTAATATAATTGCAGTGTTTCCCTTTTAAAGGCTGTATCAAATGCTGTTTTTAGTCTAGAAATGAATTTCATACTGTGTAATGCTAATGTCTGGATGTTACATAGCAGAATACAACTCATTATTTAAAAAAAAAGAATCCATTCTCAGAGATCTTCCAACAATGTTCAATCAATTGTAATGAATATTTCTACTTATTAAGGCAAGAATCTGTTTAACAAGCTTTCTTTCCCAACTTATTTTGTAGTTGGCTTTTCTTTGTCCTTTTTTTTGACACCTTCCTGAGAATATTTTTTATCACAGATGCTAAGTTGCTCAGTACTCTTCCCTTGTTTCAGCTTCTTTTTCAAGGTCTCACTTATTAGAGTTTGTTTCCTCTTTGTTTCTTCTACATTTTCTTTCCTAAGATTCCCTTGTTTCTTCTTGACTTCCCTGCCGCTAGCAAATATTTTGTTCCATCCAAACTTATATTCATCCATCCTTGATTTAAGCTCAGCTTTATCATTACTCCCAGAGTTACATAATTTTATATTTTTATATTCAATAGAAAAATATTGATTTAGAAACCTATAGATTTCTAAAGTTTAGAAAATGATAACCTTTCTTCTATTAACACATATAAAGAAAATAGCCGATACACTGGTTTTCTCTATAGTTTTATTTAATCCTGTAGTGATAAAACAGTGTTTATAAAATTTAACAAGGACAATTAATTTACAGTGGCTTGTGCAATATTTTCTTTTCATCCTGTTTCTCTGTACATTGATGAATTCTGATTCCTTATTTTATCGAGTAATGCATTCATAAGGATACAGAAGTGTTCCTCATAAGCAGAAAAAGTGCCATCAGGAAGCTTAAAAATAGGAGCCAAATATGATAGTAGCTGACAATAATTATTCAGTAATTCTGAAATAACAGTTATCATTAAAGGGAAATTATGCAAATAGCACAAAACTGCTATTAGAAATGACACAGTGGTACAAATTCCCACTATGAATGTGTCTTTTTTTGCCATTTCTATATCTTACACCTGAATGTTATAGTTTATGAATATTTCCTGTAGTAAGTGGTCAAGGAGGAAGCACAGACAATTTACCTATGATTCTCTCTGATTTTTATCTATATATATTCACATGCATGTAGAACATTATTTATAAACAGATTGCTGGAGTTAATTGGGATATTGCTAGAAGATATTATTGCTATAATTGAACATGGGCATTCACAAGCCATAAATTAGTATCATTTAAGTGTGCTAAAGACCAAACCTGACTTGGAATGCAAACTTTAAGTAGCCGCGTATTCATATACAAAATTTCTATATTAAACTTTACAGATTTTATACAGTGATTACCTGTGGATGTTATCTTCACCAGAAGGAACTCCACCAAGGTTTGCTATGCTTGTTACCTTCTGCAGTATCATAAGATGGGTAGTATTCTGTGGTGCCACACAGATTATAGTGGATACTTCATTCATACCAGTCAGCCTTCCTGAAACAGTAAAAGCTGGTTATTAGTACAATTAATATTAAAGACAATGTACAGCACCCGAGAATACATTTAGTTTTTGTTAAAAGTTTAACTCTTCTTTTTTAAAGAGATTTTGGTATATTTTAAGAATACAGTATAAATAAAAAAAATCAATTATTCCTATTATTTAAATTTCTCTGCAGATGACAAAAAGATATTGAATGGCAACAGACAGAATAGCTAACTTTCCCTCCTCTATAAAAGCTTGAACAACTTTAGCTCTTTCAATTACACCCAAAGAACAAATGCATTATTATGGAAATTCTCCTTAAAAAGTGTACATGTAAATAAAAGACACTGGACTGGAAACCAGTGCAAGAAAAAAATAAAGAGACATAACACAGGGTCAGCCGCTCCGTCTCGTGTGTATCACGTGAAGCCTGATTACCGTGTTGTGAACACTCTTGCTAGTAATAGCTAATATGCCACAGACTTTACTGCAGACAGGCACAGAACTGAGACACATGTCTCTCTGCTCACTAGGATCAAATGGAAAGAACAAGCACATCCAAGTCCCATCTCAAAGTCTATTCAGAACATGGCTAAATGATAGGCAGCAAACAGTAATGGTTAGTGCTAGAAACAGAAAAACACATTTATAGGAGTATTAACATGTTTAATTTGCTTGAGTATCAAAGTTTTTCTTTCCTTTAAGCCAAATGTTTCACTCAAGAAAATATTAACATTATCCGGCTTTTAAAAAAAACCCAGCAAATTTAGTTAGAGCTGTATGTTTCTGTTGCAGATATTTAAAAATTGACACTAGGCAAATACTTCGAAAAAATACAGAAGCCATCTAAGGCTGCTTTTAAGCAAAAGCACAGGACTGGGATAACACTGTTGAGAGATGTGTGTACTCATTAAGGATTTAAACCTTCTCCATTAAGCTCTATTGAAGAGCAAATGCTGAATAAATGAATGCAACTATGTTTATGTTAAAAGCCTGTTTTCCGTACCATGTAATTAAGGGAAATATTGTACAAAGCCAGTACTTTTGTCAAGCTTCTGTAAATGGAAAGATGGATAGCACTCAGAGAAGGGAATGCATTGCTTCATATTTAACCTTAACACTCTTGTCATTAATGGTTTGTCTAACTTGTTCTATAAAGACAAGGTACTGCTCCATTGAAGTAAAATTTAAAAAAATCAACTAAACCATGCTTTTCAGAACAGAAGATTCATTATCATTGACTAATGTATTGGCATAAAGCAAAGTAACATCCTATCAAGTCAGGCACACATTCAATCTGCCTTACCACTACCACCACCCCCTTTATTTTTAACTCATGCTGTTTTATTGTTATAGGCAATTTGTACCACTCAGCATGACAGTGTAAACTGAATCAAGATTAATTTACATGCAAAAGAACACTTAGCATGGTAAGCAAATGTATTGTCTCGATTGCTGAGGTGGAAAAGAACCTGAAAAGAAAAAAAGGTGCTCTAATTAAGGGGCATCAAATATGATTGCTTGTGGTAGTTAAAGGCCAGAAAATAGGGAATGCCTGACCATTTAAAGAATTAGCACCTTGCTTGTTAGGGAGAGAGAAAATGTTGTAAGCATAAATCTTGATAAAATCAAGCAAACATTTTGTGGATTTCCTTTTCTTTTCTTTTTTAAGATACAGCCTTTATATATATCTAGATATAGCCTTTATATATAATATATTTCAACTAAATGAAATCTACTGCCTGCACTTGGACCAAAACAGAAAGTTTAAAAAAATCCAGAAAAATAAATTGCCACTGAAAAGAATTAGGTTTCAAAAATAAAATAATTGCAGATCTTGCATCTAATTATAAAAATGTACAATAACAGCATTCCTAATGAATAACCAAGCAAATTAAAATATAGCATGAAGCTGGAAACACAAAGGTTGTAGGATTTTTAGTAACTGACATTATAAAAAATGATAACATAATATTAAAATCATTGACAGTGATTAGATCCTTTGGCTTCTTCCTAAAGAATTCTGGGTATTTAAGGAAAACTGCATGACACCTCTGCGAAGCGTGGTAGCCTATTATATTACAGAAAGAATTAGCACTGGTATTATTAAATGATTTGCATCAATAAACACTGCTCAATATTTGAAGTTGGAAACATAAGCTAAAGGACAGACATAATTTAAAATGATTATGGAGAGCAAAATCAGACAAATTTCAGCTGCTGCTTCAAACTATGTCAGAAGGGAAGGGCTAGAACAACAAAGCCTACCCAGAAGATCCTGTGCACTAATAGCCCTTCCCATCTTTTCGGGCTACTTAAAAATCTTAAGCAGGAATATCAGCGTTCATTACACCCATTATACTGCAACTATGTGTGTTTGTTTCTGTTGTAAAAAAAAATCCAAAAGTTATTATTATTATTTTAAGAAATCCTGTTTATTTCAAAACATATTTAGGAAGTGAATAACTATGAAGTGAAGTATTTCTGGATACGAAAGTCTGAGACACTTCAGAAAAGAAACAAAACTCAGAAATCATTCTATATTGACTACATTATTATATTTGGAAGGCCTTTTATCATAAAAACTATGGGAAATTAGGAGAATCCTATGTGAGATTAATACTGCAAATGTGTGCAAATTTAATTAGATGCTACTGATAGGAATAGGGATTATTTTTAAGTAGATGCAATATATCCTGGATTTCACTATTAGTAGTGGTTAAGTTTGTATATCACATTAAGCCATTGCTTATTTAATTACAATTTACTGAATACAGCACAATGGGTTAGCTTGTTGCAGCAACAAACTAAACAGAAACCCATCATATCATTTTATGTGATAGACTGATAATGTGATGTGGGTATTGATCAGAGAACTAAAATTGGACTGCATACTTTATAAGTCTTTCCATATAAGCCTACTGTAATTCCTTGAAATGATGGACATAGGTTGGAGATAACTGCCTTTAGTATGAGAACCTAGGATGTCCTTCTATCCATGGGAGGCTTTCCCCTGGGGAAACCTATGAGCAGAAAACCCCTTGAGCAAGATACCTCTGCTTGATTTTATGTTTCCTGCGTATAATATGAACATACCCATTTAGCAAGCATTGTATTATACAATATTTGAGGTGTTTCAGTTGCTTTTCCAAGTCTGCCTGGATCAGGCCAAATCTGGATACAATCTGATTTAATAGCTCTGTTTAAGAATTCCCTTTTCTATATTTTCTCAATGGCTTCTTAATCTTATTTATAAAACAAATAAACCTAAGAATGAAGACTTCTATTATTATGAATTTTATAAAGTAGCTGAAACATTTAACTAAAAAAAAAAAAGAATTTTTAAACTAGCAGTAAATTTCACAGCATCAGTCCTGCATCAAAAGAATGAATTCAGGAAGACAGAAAGAGCCATACTGAAATGTCAAGAGGCTTCCATGGATTTACAAATACTTCATATAAACAAATTTTCAAATAGCTTATTCAGAGTAGCCTTTCTGCTCTATTAAACATAGCAAATAACTGCCAGATGTATTCAGACAAATAATCAACAACCTCAGAAGTAAAATGGCAGAAGAAAAAGGAATTTTGGCAACAACTCCATAGAGGGCCACAGCTATTCTCAAAGTGCACTTTTTCTATGCACTCTTGGTTCTGAATGGCCAGCCATGGGGGGAAAAAGCTCTCAGTCACATTTAAGCATAGAAAACTCAATCAAATACCAGGCAAGCGAGCACACAAATAAGAATGGGAGAGGGACAGAGTACAATATCCCATTTTGCTTAAAACTACACTGCCGGAAAGCAATTTGAGAAGATGAAGGAAATTGTTCACAAAAAAATATGAGAAAATTCAAAGGCTCACTCACCTTGGTTGCTGTGCTCATGTAAAGTAGGCTTTAGGCCAGCAAGAAGTAAGAATGGTAAATAGTTATGAACAGATTAAAAAAAAAGAAATGGCCTAATTTTAATATCAGATGTCAACTGCATGAAAATAATATAACTGAAACAACTGCTGAGTTATTATTTCAAGCCACTGAAGGCAAGATAGAAATATATACATATACAGTATATTATTCTGATGTACTATGCTTCTTTTAAAAAAGCACAACTTTTTGGGTTTTTTTGGGGGGGGAAATGTGATATACTAGACTGAAATAATTGACAATATGAGAGTATAACCTCACATAAACCATTTAAAGAAGCATATGAAATATGGAACAGCTGACAGAACCTATCTGAGCATATTTGCCAATGGAAGCTAAGCAGGGTCTCAAGCCTGGTTAATATTTGGATGGAGAACTACCAGGAAATAGTGGGGGATTAGGGTAAACAGAGAAATTGAAAAACATTCCAGTAGAAAGTTACATGGATATTTTGTCAGGAGAAGAGCTCAATTGAGAAGAAAAATTTATTTAATACAAAAGAGCTTCTTATATTTAATGCAGGTAAACCAAGTAGAATTTTGGAAAATTAACAATCACTGTTTGAATATGATATTAACTTATTGTAAAAAAAACTTTTAATGCAACTAAGTGCATAAACCTTTTTATAATGTAGCTGAAGATATTATGCAGCCGGTATAAACCAGATACAATATAAAGCCATCATGTTCTATAGAATAGAACATATAGTCAGTGCCAATATAGTAGTTTTTATACACCAGAAATTCTCAATGATAGCTGAATAGACGAACTCTAGCTTAATATTGGTTAATATGACATAATGAAGAGGTCTGCCCTAATACCATTTTTTGATATTTGCAATGAAATTACCACATGGTAGAAAGAGGGAAAAGGATAAAAGCTTGTTCAAGACGACACTTCAGGCATTATTAAGTTTTTGATGACAGGGCTATGTAACTTCATAGCTGATTTCTGGAAATATGCGTATGAAACACTAGAACTGAATATGTGGAATTCTTACAATATTTTACAGTAAGATAATTTATTTATCTAATTTTAAATTTATTTCTCACCTTTTTCTTTCCTGAAATCCTTTTCTGTCATAGTTACTGGTAAAAGTAACTCTCCAACTGGAGGCTGAATACTAACACTGAAGTGATCATTCTTTGTACTATGGAAGAAAACATAGAAAAGTGAGAATTGTATGATTATGTACATTTTTACAAAAAAAAGAAAAAGAAAAAAAAGAGAAAATATAAACTGATTTTCCCAAGTAAAGATCATTTTACTCTTACCAGAATACAGAGGAGAGGAAAGAGAAAGGCTCATTATGATTTTCAGCATTGTTTTTATTTATTAGGTTAATTTTATTTTTATCACTGATTAGGTAGTCCCAAAGATGTTTTTTCAACAGGTAGCTATACTTTATTTTTTCTTGAAGAAGTTTAGCTCCTCATCCAAGAAGCATCCACAGCATTTAATCAGAACTGAGGATGCTTCTTGGATGAGAATCAAAATGCCTTCAAGAAAAACCAAAGAAAATCCAGTTGCCTTTTGAAAAAGTAATCTTTGGGAAAACCATGACCTGGATGACTGAAAATCTCCGTAAGCACAGGTTAGGTAACTTGTTTATGGTTTATTACTCATCACCTTAATAATCTTTTGGCATAAGATTCCATTTTTTTAGGTGCCACAAAGAAAGTTTAGACATAGGGATTAAAAGCAGTCCAACAAGTACAACTGTTTCCTATAATGGTAAACTGTATGCAAAACATGAGGCAAGGCAGAAGGATATTATGAATCCAGCATTGTACCTATGATAAAATGGCAAGATGGAAATGAAGTTTTGTTACTTTTCCTAGTATTTTTAAAAATTAATTTCCCTCTGTATTGCTAACAATGCAATTTACACCAAAGCTTTAGTAGAAAATGATCCTGAGAATTCAACATCACACTAATTTTCCCATACTATGTTTCTCAAATTTCCCTGTTTTCTCTTTCTAAATTGATATTTTTAAAAGGTCCTTAAAAAAATGCAGGTACAGGCAGAGCAATCAGGTACTGTTACATTTTTCCTTCTTAGATTAGATTCAGAGCCTCTCTCTGAACTTGAAGAAAAAAACCAAGTGTATCTTAAGGTTCCTCACAATGATCCTATGCCTGTAATTTTTAAATAATTAAAAGTAAAATATGAGGTGAAAATAAGAGTCAGGAGAGAAGAAACAAACAAAACAGTCTACAATACCCATGAAAGAGAGCAAAGGAAATATTCTCATTCATCTTATGATATGGACCAATCAATACCTGAAGTGTTAAAACTGTAATTGTAAAGACAGTTCATGATTTTCTCTGATTCACAATTTATGTGCCCAGGAACCTGGAAATTCAGGCATGTGTTTATAAAATTAAGGGTTCAGGTAGCTGAATCAGAAAACATTAACAATACAGGATGAAAGGAGGGCGGAGCTAGCGTCCTGGTGGTTGGACGGGAGATCTTGATTCTCCAAGATCACCGTCGATATCTCAGCTGCTGGTCGGTCCCCATGGACCTAAACCGTCCCGTAGAGATGGTGATTGACAAGGGCACGTCCTGTTGATCCCAGGGACATTGCAAAGACCCTGGTTGATCCAGGGAAAGCCCTTTTTGCCAGCGGCAGAGAGGCAGCCTTCCAAGCTGCTGAAGCTGGGACAGCTCCGGAATGGAAGAGATTGGAAAGAAAGTGTGTCAATTTGGTGATATGAACTTTTACTTATTATTTCTTGGAGAGAACACCCTGAAAAAATGAAAGTGGACTAAAAGTGAAGAGGAAAGAGTTTCAGCGGCGTGATTAATTGTCAAAGTGAAAGTTTTGTCCTTCCCCCCCCCTTTTTATTGGAATTTTGAACTTAGCAAAGCTGTTTTACTTTAAGCTGGACTGGTACTTTTTAATCTTTTTATTTCTGTTTGTATTTCTTTCTCTTTTTTTAACAATCCTTTTGAAAATTATTTTTTGATTAAGACTCTTCTGCTTGACTTAAGATTTATTTTTCTCCCTCTAAAAAAAAGCGGGGGGGGGGAGATTTTACTTTTTTTTCCTTTTAGTTCTTGGTTGTAGATTGAGGAGGGGGAAGTGAAAGTGAAGGAAAGTAAGTAGCACTGCCGCCCAGAGGCTTGGATACGTTGTTTCTTTTTTCCTTTCACCAGTTTGTATTATAATCAAGGACTCTGAGCTGTGTATTGGAAAAGATAAGAGATGAGCATGGCAGTTTGTTTATTCAGGTGCTCATTTCTGAACAGATAGCTGGAGTTTGGAGTTGAAGTTGAAAGAAAGAAGATTGAAGTGACCTTGAAAAACTTTGAGCTGACTTATCAAAGAGCCTTGGATATTTGACGGCAGAGCCTTGTTTTATATTAGAATTGCTTTTTACCTTTTGCCTCCCTTTCTACCCCCCCCCCCACCACCACTAGTGGGGCTTTTTTTTACTTTTTAATTGGATTTTAACTTTTTAAACCAGGACTACAATGTAAACCTTTCATTTTGGTTTTCCTTTTGTTTATTAAGACGAACACATAGAATATTTTTCTTTTTGCCTTTTTCTTTTTTCTTTTTTACATCTACCATTGCAAATAATTGGATTAAGGTATAAAAGTGCCTAAAGAGTTTCTTTTTCTTTTTTTCCTTTGGAGTGGCAACTGTTTGCCTTCGTTTTTTTTTTCCTTTTTCCTCTTTTCTCTCTCTTTCTTTACAGATAAGCATTACAAGATGAGTAGAAAGACAACAGCCTCAGCTTCTTCGATAGCAACCTCCTCCCCATCTGGAGGACAACGATCTATACAGACAATATTACAACAGGAAAAAGAGAAAGAGAAAGAGAAGGATGACCATGCAAGGAATTCAGAAAATTGAGCAAAAAATTGAAAAGACAGATGAAAAAGTGGAAAATATTCAACAGATGATGATGAAATATGAAGACAGATTCAAAAAAATTAAAGAAGATATACAAAGAGATAAGAAAATTGGAGATATTGATACTCGTTTGAGCGATATCGAAAAGGGCAGGGGTGAATCATTAGGATGGGAAATAGACAAATCAGAATTTTACTTAAGATTTCAAAATATAGAAAAAGGGAAAGGTGAAAACCTTGCTGAAATAATGGCAGATATTATTGGCAGAAGCACTGGAAATAACTAAAGAAAAGATGAGGGATGGGATGGATGAAGTGTTTCGTGTCTACACAAGATATGCAATGAGGAATAGAGTACTAGGAGAAGTTCACATCAGATTTACTAAGAAGATTATTAAGACACAGATACTCCAGGTGGCGAGAGAGAAAACACTAAAATATAAAAATAAAGAAATTGTGGTGCTGAAACAGATACCAAGAAGAGTAAGAGAGATGAGAAGAGAATATTTATTATTGACTAAAGAGCTACTTAAAAGAGGAGTAAACTACAAATGGTTGATGCCAGAAGGCCTTTTGTTCACTTGGCAGGAACAAAGACACAGAATTGACACAGTTGGAAAAGCTGAGCTATTCTACTTAGAATACTTTAGAGAAAAGGAGGAAGAAAAAAGAAAGGAAGAGTCACTAATTGAATTCCAAGAGGAGTGTATAGCAGTAATTGAAAAAGAAAATGAAGAAGGTGCAGTAGGTGGTGAACCCAGAGAACAATGAGAATTGAGATCTAGTAGAGCAATAAAATTCTCTTATAAAGCTTAATATGGATGAAAGAAAACTGATTATGATTAACATAAATGGACTTAATTCGGCTATTAAAAGAAGGAAAGTATTTCACAAATTAGATAAATTAAAATTTGATATAATCTGCTTACAAGAGGTACATATTAAACAGCAACATGAATATATACTAAAACAAGGAAAATTAGGGAAATTATTTACATCACTGGTACAATCAAAAAAAGAGGTGTGGCATTATATATTAAAGAAACAATTTTGGCAGAACTAATTTTGTACAGATGATGATGGAAGGATTTTGATGGTGGAGATAATGGATAACAGCGTTAAAACACTTTTAATTGCAATTGATGCCCCGAATGATAAACAAGAAGAATTCTATAGGAAATTACATACAAAAATAATTGATTTGGACTATGTTAATATCTTTATGATGGGTGATTTTAATGGAATAATTAATGACCGGTTGGACTATAAAACACAGAAAACAACAAAGAAAGTTAGAAAGATACTACCAAAATCCTTCCTTCGAATAACAGAAGAATTTAATTTAAAAGATGCATGGAGAGAGAGAAATGTGGAAAGTAAGCAATATACTTTCTATTCAAATAGACACACATCCTGGTCTAGAATAGATATGATATGGATGTCAGCAGATTTATTGACTAATGTATGACTGATTGAAATAGAAACAAGCACATGGGCAGATCATAATACAGTGTCAGTTATTTGGAAAGGATACAAGAGGAGATCTAGATGGACTCTAAATAATATGATTCTGAAAGAAAAAGACTTTAAACAGAAAATAGAGAAAGAACTTGTTTTCTTCTTCAAAGAAAACAGAAAAGAGTATACATCTTTACAGAATCTCTGGGACACAATGAAGGCCAACACAAGAGGCTTGATAATAGATTATACTAGGAGAAGAAACATAAAACAGAAAAAGGCATTAGAGGATGACTATAAAAGACTGGAAAAAGACTTACAGAAGTCTCCACAAAAAAAAGACATTAAAAATAAAATGGATATAATTAAACATAAAATGGGACTAATGGAAAAAGAGGAATTAGCACAAAAAATTAATAGTGCGAAACAGAATTACTTTGAAGATGCAAATAAACCAGGCAGATGGTTAGCTTATAAACTGAGAAAGGAAAGAGAAGCAAGAAGAATTAGCCAATTGATAAATAAAGAAGGACAGGTTTGTTATGGAAATGAGGAGAAGAAAAAAATTATACAAGATTACTATGGAAAACTATACTTTCAAGAAAATATTCAAGAAGAAAAAATCAAGCAATATCTTCAGAAAGCGAATTTACATCAGAACCCAAAAATATTGAAACAATGTTAGAAGGAAGTATAACAATGATTGAATTAACAGAAGCCTTAAAAAAACAGAATGCTGGGAAAGTTCCAGGTCCAGATGGGTTGCCAGCAGAAATCTATACGACTTTTCAGGAAATATTGAATTTTCATCTTCTAGAAGTTATGAATGAAGTTATGTTAAAGAAAAGAATACCAAAAACATGGTCAGAAGTGTACATTACACTTATACCGAAGGAAGGTACAGACCTGCAGCAAATTAAAAATTATAGACCTATATCTTTATTGAAGTCAGACTATAAAATCTTTGCTTCAATTTTGGCAGAAAGACTAAAAAGATACTTAAATAATTTTATTCATACTGATCAAAATGGATTTCTGCCAAAGAGACAAATCAAAGACAATGTGAGAATCATTTTGGATACTCTGGAATATTATGAAGCACACCCTGAGAAGCAAATGACCTTGATGTTTCTAGAGGTTCAAAAAGCCTTTGACAATGTGAGTTGGCGATTTATTTTACTGCAACTGATACAAATGGGCTTTGGTAAGAAATTTATCCAAGCCATTGAAACAATATTATCATGAACAAACTGCAAAGGTGATGGTGAATGGAGAATTAACAGAATCCATAGATATAAGAAAAGGGACAAGACAAGGCTGTCCATTGTCGCCTCTGCTGTTTATGTTAACATTGGAAGTGTTGAACAGGAATATCAGAGAAGTAAAAGAAATAAAAGGAATGAAAATTAAAAAGGAGTATAAATTGCAAGCTTTTGTAGATGACCTGATATTTATATTAGAAGACCCAATGGAAACAGCACCCAAATTAATAGAAAAAATAGAAGAATATGGAAAAGTAGCAGGTTTGAGAATAAATAAAGACAAAACAAAGATATTAACAAAGAATATGTTAACAAGACAAAAGAAAGAGTTGGAAGAAACTTTAAAAATACAGGTCACGAACAAGGTTCAATACTTAGGGATTTATATTACACCAAGATGCAGTACCCTGAAGGAAGATAACTATGTTAAACTCAAACAGCAGATTGTGACAGACTTGATGAAATCGGAAAAATTGCAACTATCATTGATTGGGAGAATATCCACAATTAAGATGAATATATTGCCTAGAGTTTTATATTTATTCCAGACAATTCCTACTCAATTAGGGAAAGAGTTTTTTGAAGATTTAAATAGAATTGTGTTGAAATATATTTCGCAGGGTAAAAAAGCAACAATAAAATTAGAGCTGTTACAAGATGCAAGAATAAGAGGAGGATTTGCCTTGCCCAATTGGGAGCTGTATTACCAGGCGACAAGTTTGATGTGGGTAGAGGAATGGATAACACTAAGGAACAGTAGATATGGGGAGTTATTGAATGAAAAGGGTGAACTTAAATCTATGCAAACGTTGCAAGAACAAGTTGTAAAAATGAATTGGTTTTCTTATTTGCAACCATAACAACACAAGAGCACACAATAGATACAAACTCAATGTTAACCGCACCAAACTTGATTGCAGGAAATATGACTTCAGCAATAGAGTGGTCAATGTCTGGAATACTCTACCCGACTCTGTAGTTTCTTCCCCAAACCCCAAAAACTTTAACCTTAGATTGTCTACTATTGACCTCACCCCTTTCCTAAGAGGTCTGTAGGGGCGTGCATAAGCGCACCAACGTGCCTACCGTCCCTGTCCTATTGTTTCTCTTATTCTTCTTTTATTTTTCTTATATGTACCCATTTCATGTATTCACAACTATGTATACACTTATACTTATTATCTTGTAAACAATTGGCAAATCAAATAAATAAATAAATAAATAAATAAATAAATAAATAAATAAATACATACATACATACATACATACATACATACAATCTAGGTTTGATAAAAGACTCCAAAGCAGAAGGTATTTATGATAAGTTGACTGACTTAGATAAAATTTTGATGGGTACTAATGAAAAGGTAATTTAAAAACTTTATGGACATCTATTAGAATTTAAACTGGAGGAAGAGCAAGTTAAAGAAATGATGATTGCTTGGGGGAAAAATTTTGGATATGGGATTTGGAAAAATGGCAAAAATTGTGGTCTCAAAATTATAAAATGACAATGTCAACTGCATATAAAGAAAATTTGTATAAGATGTTTTACAGGTGGCACCTACCCCCGACGAGACTTGTGAGAATGTTTAAGAATAAATCGGATAAATGCTGGAAATGTCATCAGATACCTGGTTCATATTACCATATGTGGTGGACATGTTCAGACGCAAAGAAATATTGGACTAAAATCCACACATGGTTGGAAAAAATGATAACACAACATATAGACTTTAAACCAGAGACCTTTTTATTGGGAGTCATACCGCACATATACAATAAAGAACTGAAATATTTGATTGTAAATGTTTTAACAGTGGCTAGAATTGTATTTGTGAAGAACTGGAAAAATGACAAAATACCTATGCAGGAGGAAGTTATCAAAAAAATTATGGACTGTGCTGAAATGAGTAAACCGACATTTGAAATTAGAGAACAAGAAGATAAGCAATTTTATATGACATGGGATTTGTTTTATCAATGGTTGGATAAAAAGGCATGGTAATATAATAGACTAGATAATTTTGTGATAAAAATCTAATAGATTGATATAAAACATAATATAGATATATATAACCATTGGTTGAAAGTATAACATAAATTTTAAGATAAACTTGGAACATCTCCTATAAAATGATGGAATAAATAGTTTAGTCATGGATGATTAATAACTGATAAATAAATAAACATGTTAGTTTGACAATGTGAAGACTGATATAAGTTGTGAGTAAATGACTACAAAAGTATAACACAAAAGATACGTAACCAACTGACACACTGTATGTATATAAAATGGAAGAGGATTTTATGTTTTTATGTTTTTGTATGTGTATGTTTGTGTTTAAAAATAAAAAACTTTATTTAAAAAACAAAACAATACAGGATGAAAAAAGCACACCTGAGAGGAAAGGTAAAATATAAACGAAACATAGTAACACTAATTCTACAAATATAGTGCTCTCCCATAATAATAAAAAATGAAGACTCCCTCAAGCTGAGCTAAACCTTTGGTGATTGCATGGAAGTGTCCATGTAGCATCATGACAATTGTATGGAACTGATTTGCTTTATTCTGGTTTTTTAAAATAATTCTTGGTCTAAACCTAGAATTTTAGAATTTTCTGACAGTTTCCATCCAAGAAGTTGTCCAGTTCTAGCCCAACTTACTTTCTGCTGTCAGCCAGGGCTGACAATTAAGGCTGGACAATTTAAAATAATAACATGCTTGTCAAAATAGACTAGGATGCTTTTTGAACATTAGAGATGCATGGAATTATTATTTTACTTCAGAATGCTAATAGTAAATTAGTCCATGGAAAGTCCCTTTTATTGTCTTTATAAATATTACTACAATAGTTTCTAACATAAAAATCAATTTGATTAATATCCATGTTATTTAAATTAAACTCAAATATTTGATTAATATCCATGTTATTTAAATTAAACTCAAACATTTGTTATTGGTTTGGATAGACTAGTGATGGCTAACCTTTTCGTTGCCATGCGCCAAAAGTGCGCATGCATGTGTGCCTGCACCCAGTGCAATGCGTGCATGACCCCCCTGCCCCCTGCGCAGGTGCGCGTGACCCCCACGCATGCCCCGCTCCCCATGCATGCGCAGCAGATACCCAACAATCAGCTGGCTGTCGGGAGGCATGCATGCATGCGCAGTGGCTCTGTTCTAGGTGACAGCTCGTGTGATGGCAGAAATGGCTCTACATGCCAGTTCCGGCATGCGTGCCATAGGTTCGCCATCACGGGGATAGACTTTTGACCTTATAAATATGAAGTGATATTGATTACTAAATAAGTAAATATAATGATAAATATAAAAGTGGTTCTTCTTTTATGAAGCAGATAAAAATAAAGAACAGAATTTTAAAATTCAAATCACTAACACTTAAATGAATCACAAGTACATTATCTTCGTAAACTAATATGTTGAAGTAAATCTAGGGTTAATTATTTTTAGAATTATGATTCTAATCTGTAAGTACAATAAATCTACTTTAAAAACCTTATGCAATAGCTATACAGCAAAATGTCTGATTAGTTTGCATGAAATCAATCTATTATTTAATTTTTTGCCTAAATTTTCAAAAGAGTAATAATAAGAGAAAAATGAAAGTGCTCAACCCATAAGGAGATATGAAATATTATTTTGCTTGAATTCATATGTTTACTAAAAGAAGCTGCAGTCTGGGACAGTACAATACACTGCTGCTTATAGGATGTGTCTGTTAGCTGTGAGTTTAGGACCACTGTATGGCTCAGGGTTTCCTGCATTGAGACTTGCTCCTTCTGAGTATTTTCGAGCTACTTAAAAACCTGGCATTTCATAAATGAGTTCCAGACAGTATCTTTCCTCAAGCCAATCCAATTTCATTACACTGTATCTTTGATTATCTTGGGCACTCATCTATAGTTTTTGTATTGGGTGGGCCAGACAAATGAAAAAGAAGTGAGTGAATAAATAAACTTTATTGTAAAATATTAATAAATATGTTCAATTATGTTTTGAAAGTAAGAACTCCAAAAACCTGCACCACATATTAAAGAAAATATCAAGTCTACATTAAACAGTTAACTTAGCTCTCCTAGAAGAGTTAACTATTTAAAAAAACAAAAACAAAAGAAACTTAAGGGTCCTTTGTCTATGGCAAAAATGTTGTGATTTCCCAAAATTTAGTATATTATTAAGTGCTGTATAGCTTACTCAAAGGGTTTAGGTACAGGTGCAAGGCAGTGGAATATAGCAAGGAATGTAATTTTTCAAATTAGACAACCCTCCCTTGCATTATTTAACATTTTGTTTGACAAGAGGATTGGAGATGCCAACTACCTGGATGCTGGAATTTATATTATGGCACTGAATATATTGATCTTTGCAAATGAATGTGAATATGCTCTATATCAGGGGTCGCCAACCTTTTGGACCTCAGGGACCACCAAACTCATAATTTTAAATCCCACGGACCAGAGACCCTGGGAAAATCTCCCAAAAAAGTATGTAGGAAAATTCCCCACTCTGTTTTCCTACCAATCGATCATTCTTTATTTGGGATCGCAGGATACCGTCTCCAGCTGTTCTCAGGGGAAGAGAGAGAGAGGGACTTTTGGCTTCATGCAAGGAAAGCAGCAGAAGTCTTTCTTTCTCTCTTCCAAACTCCGCCAGAATGGCGCAGCCTCTTGGAACAGGATGCCTTGCAGGGTCCCAAAGACTCATTTCTGGCAGAGTTTAGGGGAGAGAAAGAAAGACTTTCGCTGCTTTCCTTGCATGCAGCCAAAAGCAGAAGAACAAGCGAAAAGAAGCAGTCCGGTGGCTAGGCCAGGCATGTGGGGCAAATTCCCCTCCACCCTTTCCTCCCTCCTCCTCCTTTCCTACCTTGTTTGTTCACAATGCAAGCGACGCAATGCAGCCTTGTGTTCCCGCGCAGCCTGGATTAATTGCTTTGAGGGTGACACTTCTCTGTGGACCACCCAAAAATTTTCACGGACCACCAGTGGTCCCTGGCGCACTGGTTGGCGAACACTGCTCTATATAATATGCTGGTTTTTGACAAAGTATACATTAAGATTCACTTATAAGTGAGAGATTAACAGAGCAAGTTGATATATACTATTCATGAAGCTAATAAAGTTTGGGAAAATACAGTAGTTCATTAATGCTGCATTCTACTATAAAATATATAAAATATGAATTTATCACAGGATTTCACACAGACTGAAATAGTGTGGTCATAATTTAGTCCAAAATATTAATTACATTATTTTATATTGTAACATATTTTTATTTATCTGATCATCCAAAGTTCAACTGGTGAAAACTAAATATAATAGGCAGTGTTTTTTTAAAACCTATACTATTATGAATATGCATTATAAACAACTTTCTAACTCTGGTAAAGAAGCATGTTGCAACCTTTAAGATTCTTTAATTAAAGAGAAATTAATTTTTCTTCAAAGCATAGCCTAATAAAAATAGCATTTATCAAAGAACACTTTCAGACATTTTTATTTCTTTCTGTTAGGTTTTCCCTCTTTCCCCATAATTGATAAAAGGAACCATTTAATAAAATAATTCAAAATGTTTTATTATTAATTTTTACTTTTTTTAATACAGCTTACTTTTTCCTGGATTACTAGCTCCAATATACTGGTTACTTTAAAAGTGTAGATTTTGTGATGCAAAACACACAGTCAATGAATGGCATCTAAACCAATTGATCCACCCATTACCATTATCTCCCTCCCCACCCAAGCCTTACTACAAAGCTATTGATTTAAACACTGCCGATCGGTTTCCATTTTCTGATTTTGGGCAGGCTAATTAAGAAAGTGAGTAATTGTGATTACACTGCTTCAGGATCAATTACATTTGATGTAAGACAAAGTTCTCCCTTTTCGAACAATGTAAGGAAATAATTATCATTAGAATTGTTTTATGCGGTGAACCTTCCCTTAACTATAAACATATATTTGGTCCTTGAAATGTGGACATAAAATATTCCTAACAAATGTAAAGTTATTTGAAAGACCAGTGTAGATAAAACATATGCTCTATTTAGAAAGTGTAAAAGAAAAAACTATTACTTGTGACATACAATGTAAGTGGTTTCGGGAAATGGAAACAATTTCTAGTCTCACAGAGACCTTTTACTTTTGTAATACACCACTACAGAGGGCTGCCAACAGAACTGCAGGCTGCAGAGAACACCACAAGGTATAAATTTTGACCACTATTTCAGGTCTGAGTGGCTAAGGGAAACAGGTAGTTTGCTGTATGTTACCTTTCAGTCCAGCAAAAACTTCTACAAATGATTCTGAGTAAAAGTGTGACTTCATTAAATATCCTGAGCAGCCTATTCTCCCTTCTTATAGGGAAAGATGACAAGAAGAGACCTGATGCTGTGTCCCTAGAATGGATGAAATTGTTAACCCTCCTGGGTAAACCAGACACGAAATAGATGAGCTAATTGTTCATTACTGTAAGACTACATCAACAGAATCTTGCAAATCTGAAGGTACAAACTTCCCACCACCACTTTACCATCTGATCAATTAGGGTGGATCCTTCCTAAGTTTCTTCCTCTGACCATTTAAGCCCTTGGGACTCTCTCTTCTCTTGTCTGGTTCTTTCCTAGGCAGTCTCTCTTTTCCCTGGCCACCAAAGTCATCCACACATTCTCCTACAGAAATGGAATGGCAGCTGCAATTGTCTGATCAAACTAAGTTTGGTGGAAGTGAGCAAGCTCTGAGAAGATTTAAACCTATAATATACATTTAGTACTTAGGCATTAGTCATTTTTCAATTCTGGGCATACAGAGAATCTATTCTGCTGAACTTTCTTCCTGATTTTGCTGCTAGGATCTTGCCCCATTTAGGAAGAATGTATCTCAACGAAGAAGTGCAGAAGAAACATGTAAAATATTTCTATAGCAACAAGTATTGAATTCCATCCCCTTTTTATTAAGCTAAACTACACTTCTACTTAATTCACATTTGGCTTGAATTACAAAACTAATGATACCAGATTCTGTAGAAGATGACTAGGCTGAGTCTGATGACAGGGTCAAAATGCGTCATCAGTTTGCAGTTACTACACTCCCACAAGAGACCTATCTTTAGCTCCCTGGGAATTCCGTTGACTTTTTCCTAGTGCCAGATTCTTGTGCATACGTAACATGAAATAAATTTGCAGTGCTTTTGAACTCTAGCCCAGTTTGTGTTCAGTGCACCTGACAGATTCTTGGTATTATGATGTAGTTTGGTGTAATGGTTAAGGCACTGGATTGGAAACTGCAAGGCCCTGAGTTTTAGGCCCACCTTTAACATAAAGTCAGCTGGGTACTCATGGACCAGTCATATCCTTTTAGCCTTTCAAAGCAGACAATGGCAAACTACTTCTGAAATATTGCCAAGAAAACTTCGGGCACTAGTCCAGGCAGTTGCCAGAAGTCAATATACTCCCCCCCGCAATGTGTTAAAACATGAGAAAACCAATTATTTTTTATTTTACTCCTCCAGCTCTAAACTCTGTGCTTGGTTTGAGTTGTGTCATTGGGTTCACATTGTTCAAATCATTACAATGAAAACACCACTGATGTCTGAAGCAAATATATTTACAGTGATGTTACTCACAGACCAGTGTTGAGGAATATTGATATTTCTTGTTTGTCTAATAGGAAAATAATAAACAATTACTAGGCAATGTTGGAGAAGGTAATCAGTTTTTATATATCACTAATACAGCAGACCTCCCAAAACATAAAGATGATGATATGCATAAAATCAATGTGTTATGCTACATTGCTTATATTCATCACTGCAGAGAATTCTGAAGCTTTCAGGGCCTTAAGTCTGAAACGGAATTATTAATATAGGAAATAAGAGGCACTTGAGATGCAAACAGTCTGTAAAAATGAAAAATTTAAAGCATTATATTATTTAACTTGAGATCAGCATACTATATACCCATAGCATAGTGACCTTTATAGTAACTCAGCATTGACACTGAATATTGTTATATGAGGCAAAGAAAAAAGGTAAACTTCTTTTAATACTTTTTTAGAATCTGCAAGAATCTTATAAAATGTTGTTATTGTATTGCACTGTGATATTTTTCCAATGGAAAATCTGGATTACATTTCAATATAAGGATATAAAATTATATAATCTACGTTCTTTGGCATTGACAACCACAATTCCTTAGCTAGCTGATTTCTACATTGCTACTTTGAATTCAGCAGCAATATAGCCTAGCCTAATTGCTACTTATGTTTATTTCAATACCATTTAAATATACAGTGTTTGATGGGAATAAATGTATAACTCTTTTAAACAAAAAAAGAAACAAGGTGTGGGATACTTCTGTAATAGAATTCCAGCTCACATTATTTGTAGGAGTTAATTTCATTTTTCAGTCAATATTGATACCTTTATGCACTAAATGAAGTCTGACAGGCATGTCTAGTTGAAAAAAGGATCCTGGTTTGGAAAAAAAATGCCTTCAACAATTTACCGGAGGAACTGTCTCACTCCAATAGATCTTTTTTTGTCATGGCTCCCGCGCTCTGGAATATCATGGCCCTCGAGGTGAGATCTGCCTCTACCATCTTGGCCTTTCATAAGAGCTTTAAACCTGGGTCAGCCAATGGGCCTGGGGACCCAATGTGGGTGTTCCATGTTGGAGGTTGTTAGTGGACTAAGAAGAACATCCCACCTCCCATCCTTTAGTATCCTGGTTTTAAACATATTTAATTTTGGTTTATTTTATATTTAATGCTTTAATGTTAGTACCTCTGTTTTTATGTTTGTAAGCCAACCAGAATTGCTTGTTAGTGAGATGGGTAGCATATCAGTTTAATAAATAAATAAATATCTTCAATAACTTCCCCTGTATAGCAGTTCTGGTAGTTATAGAAAATAAAAATATTAAAAGATTACCTTTCCAAACTAAGATTGCAGAGATGGCCCCCCTTCAATTCTTCCCATTTGCACTGTTGATTCCTGGATCTTGGTAAAACAATTTCAGGTGTAGGAAAATAACATCTATCTAAAATAAAACTGTCATAGCCTAGGCCATTCTTTTGTTAATATTAGCAAGGTTTACAGTTATCAGTGACTCAACTGTTCTTTTGTCTAAAGCACTTTAAATTTCTCCTATGTCCCTTAAAGAGAACCAATCTGATGTAGTGGTTAAGGCACTGTGACTAGTCCTACCTTAGGTACAAAACTAGCCAGGTAACTAAAAAGTCTAGTCAAGCCATTTAAGTTGAATATCTGGAAAATTCTGCCAAAGTTCTGAGTAAGCTGGCACCAATAATTGCTGGCTTATCACAGTAGAAGAATGACACTGAATCTGGATTGATTAACTAAGAAAAATAAGGTGACAGCTGGCTGGCTGGGAGGAAAGCCCTTCAGAGATAAAATCAGGACAGTCTTTTCTGAAAAGGCAGAAGAGATCAAGCAAGGTACCAACTTGCCAAGTTGATGAAGACCTTTTGGGAATGTAAGATGGGAGAGAGTGATCTCAAAGTTGCAGAACAACTGTCATCTACATGGTGCCAGAAGCAGCAAATTATCCCAATACATGCATATATGGATTTCTGACATAGCCAACGGCAACACATTGGTAAAGATCATTAGGGCTATGGAAAGACTAAAAGAGAGGATAAATAAATGATAACATAAAACTGACCACCCATTTTCACACTAAATATCAACAAAGAGCAAATCATTTTACACTGGGTTATGTTTCCTAAGACTTGAAGAACAGATATAGTCATTCATTCATTCACTCATTCATTCATGGAGGTTTGCTAGAACGCTGACACCTACCTACCTTCCTTCCTTCCTTCCTTCCTTCCTTCCTTCCTTCCTTCCTTCGCAATAATTATCCTAGAAAAATGCTGTAATTGTAATTTACCACATGCTTTATCTGTTGTTTGGACAAGTTATGGTTTGGGCTAGGAAATTTAAATTTATCTTTTCTCATCTAATAGATGAGTAAAATAAGCAATAGTTAATGCTAATGACAGGCCGTACAGGCCGTACAATGTTTCATATTTCTAAAGGAAAAGGAGATGAATAGCATTTGCCCATTGCCTCAAACTTCCAATCTGCAGGAAGTCACTTGATTTAGAGACTGAATCCTGCTTTAAGAGATTTCTATTAGGCAATACCAATGATCACGTGCATAGCTTTCCATCTTTGAAAGAGAAACACACTATCACTAAGGACTTCTTGAAACCTGAGCAGGCAAGCACTGCACATTCATTTCAACAGCATTTGTAACTGCTATAGTAGCACAGTTAACATGAAGGCAAGTGTTTGTATTATCTAAGAAATGATAGGTAATCTTACTAGAATCCATGTTGGAAGGGCAGTAATGGTACCTGGAACTGCAGGTCATAATCAACTGTGGTTGTGTCAAAGTAGGTTAATGTGTTGAATGTGATCCTGAGTGGAAATCATGTGAGTGATGTACCAAGGATGTCTCAAGATAATAACTAGTGATGTCCATTCAAAGGGAATAATAATATAAGCAATAAAATCCAAAGTCCATCTCATTTCCAGCTTCAAGAATGGTCATTAAGTGATGATGATGTGATATGACATAAATGTTATTCTTGATCTGGTCTGAGAACAATGCTAAGAAAATGGAGATTCTTGAAAATTTGAAGTGAATGGTAGATAAAAAATTGGAAAAGAAGAGTTTGGTAAGCTATCTTTGCAATAGCTTGACAATTGAGTTGTGTGTTTGTTTGCCTTTATCCCAACCCTCCCTCCCCCTCTCCCCTATATCTTATTTAAAAAAAAAAAAAAAAAAAAAAAAAAAAAAAAAAAAAAAAAAAAAAAAAAAAAAAAAAAAAAAAAAAAAAAAAAAAAAAAAAAAAAAAAAAAAAAAAAAAAAAACCCCCCAAAAAAAAAAAAAAAAAAACAAAAAAAAAAAAAAAAAACAAAAAAAAAAAAAAAAAAAAAAAAAAAAAAAAAAAAAAAAAAAAAAAAAAAAAAAAAAAAAAAACACCCCCCAAAACCCACAAACAAAAAACAAAAAACAAAACCCATCCCCACCTAAAAAATATGTTGAGACTCTAGAAAAAGTAGAAAGAAGAGCAACAAAGATGATTAGGGGACTGGAGGCTAAAACATATAAAGAATGGTTGCTGGAACTGGGTATGTCTAGTTAATGAAAACAAGGACTAGGAGCAGGGCTGGGATTCAGCCGGTTTAACCCATTTGAGAGAACCGGATGTTAAATTTACATCTGGTCGCAGAACCAGTAGTTGAACTGACAGGCTGGCCCCTCCCCTCCTGCCCCCCCCAGGAGTCTCCATGCAGCCCATTTTGAATACAGGTAAGTGCAAGGTCCGCAGGCTCTGGGAGGGCAAAAATTGGGCTGAACTGGAAGTTCCAGGAGTCTGGAAATGGGCCTGTTTCCGGCTTCCAGAGGCCCTCTGGAGCCCAGGGGAGACCATTTTCACCCTCCCAGAAGCCTTAGG
The DNA here is from genome assembly GCF_049901735.1 of Notechis scutatus. Classification (NCBI taxonomy): domain Eukaryota; kingdom Metazoa; phylum Chordata; class Lepidosauria; order Squamata; family Elapidae; genus Notechis; species Notechis scutatus. Next base: position 235,688,530 of record NC_142010.1, read on the forward strand.
GAAGTCTCCAGACTCTGGGAAAGGCGAAAAATGATCGAACTGGAAGTTCTGGTAGGCCATGCCCACTATGGCCACGCCCATTCAGCAACTGGATAGAGAACCGGTTGCTGGGATTTTTGAACCCCACCGCTGACTGGGGTAATATGAGCAGTGTTCCAAAATCTAAAGGGTTGCCATAAAGAGGGAGTCAACCTATTCTCCAAACACTTGAAAGCAGGAGAAGCAGCAATGGATGGAAACTAACCAAGGAGAGAAGAAACCTAGAACTAAGGAGAAATTTCCTGACAGTTACCATTAGAACAATTAATCAGTGGAATGATGGCTCCAGAAGTTGTTGGTGCTTTCAAAACTGGAAGCTTTTAAGAAGAGATTGGACAACCACTTGTCTGAAATGGTATACAGGGTTAAACTAAAAGACTTCCAAGGTCCCTTCCAACTTCAACTTCATTTATACTGAAATTAAACTTTGCCTACATTTACTTTGCTGTCCTCTATCAAAAATATTCCAGACATTCTTTCATTTTCCAATTTCCAACTTTCAGGTAATACATAAGATCTTGCACAGGTAGCCCTCAATTTACAACAGGTCGCTTAGTCATTCAAAATTACAATGGACTTCTCTGAGGGTACAGGACCTGGTTCCAAAGTTGCAACAGCCATTCCCCAATTACATGGCACCACTTGGCAAAAGCCCAACATATATGGACATTTGTAGAGTCTCGCAGTTATATGATCACATTTTATGACAGTTTTACTGAAAATCCTCGTTTGCTTTTGGTTCCCACAAAAACAACCCACAGTAAACCATTGGTTTGCTTCAGTATTGGGGGTTTTGCTTAACAACTGCTGCAAATAAAGTCATAAAGTTGGGGTCAATCACATACCATGTTTCTCCAACAATACGCCCCCCCCCCCCCCATAGGAAGACTCAGCATGTTTTCTAGGCATAAAATGAAATTAAGCCCATCCCCCCAAATTTAGGCCTAGTTTAAAACATGTGAAATTGGGGGGGGGGAAGGCGGGGGGGAACTTGCCATTAGGAGTGCCCCGCGGGCAGCTATGCCTCACCATCAGCTGCTCCTAACAGCCAATCATGGTGGAGCACGGAGGGCTCCCTTACCCGGGTCAGCAGGCAGGCGGTGTCGGCATGGATGTCCAGCAGCGTTTCAGCCGCTTCTCAGGCCTCCATAGCTTCCACGGTTCCCACCGGTGCTGGCATCTCTCTCGCCAGTGCCGTCTCCAACAACAGCGTCTGAGTCTCTCCTGCTTTCCCCCCGTCCCCGTAACAACAGGAAAAAAATTTTTTTTGAGGTACCTGGGAGCGTCGCACACTGCGTTTTGGTTTAATCCCGAGCAGCTGGGTGGGCGTGAGAAGAGCCGAGCGAGCGTCTCTGCTGCTGCTACCCTTGGTGCTCCAGCCTTGGGCTCTGCAAGTTTGCAAAAGTCCCGGTGCACAGCCCATTCCTGTATTCCAAGCGCCCAGGGCGAGATGTCCCTCTCTTGCCAGTGCCATCTCCAACAACAGCGGCAGCAGTGGCAGGAACCATGGAAGCGTTCCAGCTGCTTCTCAGGTGAGGGAGCCGCCTCCGTAACTTCCATGGTTCCCACCGCTGCTGCCGCTGTTATTGGAGACGGCGCTGGCGAGAGAGGGACAGCTGCAGCTCAGCCTGGGTGCTTGGAATGCAGGAACGGGCTGTGCACCGGGACTTTTGCAAACTTGCAGAGCCCGAGGCTGGAGCACCAAGGGTAGCAGCAGCAGAGATGCTCGCTTGGCTCTTCTCACGCCCACCCAGCCGCCGGATTAAACCAAAACGCAGCATGCGGTGCTCCCAGGTACCTCAAAATCTTTTTCCTGTTGTTACGGGACGGGGAAAAGTGGGAGCGACTCAGATGCTGTTGTTGGAGACAGCGCTGGTGCGTGTGGGGGGAGAAATTAATTCACCCCGAAAAGACGTCCTAGCCGTTTTTCAGGGCTCAAAAAAAAAAAAAAAAAAAAATAAGGCCTGGCCTTATTTTGTGAGAAACACGGTAGATGGCCTTATTTATAACCATTATGACTCATGAGCTCCATTGCGGTCATAAGTCCAGTCCTACCTGTAATTGCAGGTTTTTTTTTCACAAGCTCTAAAGAAATAATTCCCCCAAGTATCCAGCTGAGTTAACTTAGTTTGTTTACTGTCTAGAACAGTGGTTCAAACTCGATTTCATTGAGGGCCAGGTTTGTGTTTGACCTCGGATGGCTTGGATGGGCGTGGCCAGCTCAACATCACTTGTGTCGAGGACACGTGTGGTGGCCAAGTGTTAAGGCAGGATTTCCCTCAGATCCTCCCTCACACTCTATAATTTCCTTCCTTCCTTCTCTTCTTCTTCCTTCCCTCTTCATTCTTTCTCCTTCCTTCCCCTCTTTCCTTATTTTTCTTCCTTGCTCTCTTCCCATCTTTTTCTTTTCTCTTTCCCTTTTCTTTTCCTGTCCCTTCTTGGATGCTCAAATGCAAAAGGGGAAACATTTCTCCTTTTGTTTTGCTTTTAGTTTGTTTTGCTAGCCCTCTGCCAACAAAAATGGAGCTTCAGGGGGCCCGCGGCCCTGCCAAGCTCCATTTTCACTGGCAGAGGCACCGCGGGCCAGTCCTTTGTTGTTTCCAGGGCAGCCCTGCGGGCCAGATCTAAGCACCAGTCCGCGGGCCTTGAGGTTGATACCCCTGATCTAGAACATTATAAAGCTTTGTGAAACTTAGCAACTCACTGTAGAGGCTCTTCTTATTCTTCTCCAGAGAGGCTTGATCTTCTGTACATTTAGTAATGATTATTGCATAAAAATTATAGATTGCACTTGAAAGAATGGCTCTGAAAAGGTTATTTGTATATTTTAGTCTCGCCTTATGCAAGATGGCAAGCTGGGTGGCTTTGGGCCAGTCACTCTTTCTGAGCCCAACCTACCTTACAGGGTATAGTTGTGGGTAAAATAGGAAGAGGAAGGAGTATTAGGTATGTTCATGCATTGATTTATTTATAAAAAGCAATAAAGGCAGTATACAAATAAACATCATCATCAAATTAAAAAATATTATATGACTATGCTATTTTAAAAAAAATTAAAGACAGAAAGAACTTTTGCACCTCAAAATTGAATAAACCGATCAACCTTAAAGATAATTCTGTTTTAAAAGTGTTTCAGTCAACTATGTTAACATTCCAGTAGCATAGGACATCAATGTTATTCATTTGCACTGCATATAAACGATTTGTTTTTGAAATGCCATTCTAGCATAACTTACCATAACTGGAAACTAGCAGCCTGTGTAGAATCACAGAAGTCAATTCCTACTGGAACGGTAATAGATTTCCCAGGTTCAAGGGATTCTAATAAACACAATGTTGTGAACACTGAATAAGTTTCAGATAAACCATCCTATCAATATTTAATCCTTATCTATATTTATATATCTCTGAGTGTCTGCTAAAGTAAGTTGTCAGCAAGAAATATGAGCAAATACTCAACTAATGTCAATGTATAGAAGCTATCTTAATTTTACTTTTGCCTGATTTAGCTTTGAGATTTAAAATGTTTATTTATCAAGGAAATTAGTTTGAATAAACCATCTGTCAACACCCTGAGAAGTTAAAGCAAGATACATTTATAATTTTGCAAGCCTGTATCTCTATGATATATAGAGATACTATTAGGATATCATTAATGTTTTTATAACCATAAGAAATTAATCTACTTAATTTAAAAATGAAATATAGAAATATGAAATATGAAAAAGGAGATTATAGAAAATATGGGGAAATTGTCCCATTGGTTTTAAAAACATTTTTAAACAGAAAAATAGTATTTAATACCTTATTTAAAAAGATCAAAGACTTGCAGAAGAAATAATGGCACTTTCTGCTTTTCGTTGTTAAAAATAAACCTCAAACCAAATGATTAACAAATTACGTTGAGGAATAAATTCTGTGATTTTATTTTCTCAATGTTTGCTTTATTTGAAAAGTAACCATAGTAAAAGATTAGTCTGCATTATCTATAGATAATTTTGGATAGCTGCATCTTTGGGTTTACTAACAAATTAATGTTACTTTTTCTGAATCTATTACTAGATTATAGTTCTGTGGGTTTTTTTTGTACATTTTCTTCACCAAGATCAGTATTTTTAGAACTTCATATGATTAGATCCTGACTTGTCAAAGAACATTCAAATACCTCAGAGAAAAGAATTTCTTCCATTACTATCTAGTAAAGCAGTAAGAAACAAGATTTTTTTTTTTTTTTTTTTGCAAATCCTCAATTCCCTCTGCAGCATCCAAAGCTATATGCCAAGCAGTGACTTTTCAAAGTAGTTTCAGAGCACCAGGAGACAGGAGAAATGAGTAAATATTCTAAATATACTTTCTCCAGTTTCTTCCATGAATATCTTTTGAATGAAATTATATTTTTAAAATGTCAAAAGTGGGTGGGGAGGAGGGGATGAAGCAGGAAAACTTCTATTATAACTGCAGGGCTCCACTACATTTGAGAGTATAATCCAGAGTGCATCTATCTGTTCCCAACAATGAGGACTCTAAAATGACAAAACAGATACTAAAGGCTAACTCTACCTTTTCATATTTATCTTGTAATATCTGTTCAAGTACCTAAAAGGCAAAATTTGCATCATGATGTCATGGTACATATTTTGCATAAGGCCCCCCGCAGATACCTTATGCTATTTACCTTGCAGTGATGTGCTGTTTTATATGAAATTACTTTCTAAAAAATGTAATGCAAGCTTACATCTTAATCATGCCTGCTCAGAAAAGAAACTGTTTAGAAAAACGTATAAATCAGGTCACAGATACAAAACATTTCAATGGCATTGTAAATATAATCATGTCCTGCATCATAAAACATTCAATAAATTTAAAAGGCTAATTGAATCATGAACTAAGTTGATAAATACACCGATTTTTAAAAAAACACCCAAATCAGTATTTTTTTAAAATTTACACAGTGATGACTAGATAAGTGTCAAGATAAGAATTTAATTACCTATTGAATTAAATACGTGCATTCTCATGCCAGCTGGTAGCTTTTTTTCACTTAAGTGGATATTCTCTATCTTCTGGTCTGTGGTGTTAGTTAGCATCACCTGTACAGATACCATCTGATCACTATAAATGCATGGCTGTCTTGAGAAGTGATAATTGGCTGCTAATCCTTTTCCACTCATTCGGTGAAGGAGTTCATGAGATTTCATTGGCACAAAGAAGGGTGCACTGACCTGTTATACATAAAAAACAAAACTGTGATTATAGACTACTAAACAATTGTGAACAAATATGAAAATTCATTCATTCTTCACAATGTTGAATTGCCTATCTCCTTCAGACTCTGACCGAGGTGTAATAAAATGTTAGAATGTAAGAACAGTATACCAAAAAGTTTTTTGAAAAGGAGGCAAAGATAATTGCAAACTGTTAAAATTAATTAAAAAGCAAAAGGAGGGCTCTCAGGGCATCAGCCAACCCCATGGCTATATGTTCCTCTGCACTTCCCAAACAAGGCCACAGAACCATGTTTTAACTACTTTTTGGAACGCCAGTGGGGGGCGGGGCGGGAGGTCTGCCTCACCCCTGAAGTGAAAATATTCAACAGAGTGGGAACAACAGCAGAGAAGACTCTCTTCTTACACCATGCCAGTGGACATTCTTTAATGATGGGATCTGCAACATACCTTCTCTGCCTGACTGGATGGAATGGGTTGATGAAAAGGGACAAAGACAATTTCATAGATAGCTTGGCCCCATCAGCCAATATTATATTCTATGTGCAACTAGCGTTTCATGACATTCTGTTTTACTTCATCAGACTGAATACCATTCTCAGTTGAAATGTTTCTGTGATATTTTTAGTAACAAGCAGAACATTATCAAAGCCATTTTCAAATCACAATGGAAAACCATTACTTTTGATATTCTGGAAGGCCTTCAAGACCTGGTTGTGTTATTCAGGGGGGGGGGGGGTTCCCAGGAAATACTGAGATGGTTCCATTGCTGATCTGGTTATCCTCATCCCCTCTTTGCCTAAGATTTGTATCTGTTTTTATAATATCCAGCTGTCAAAGTGTTTTTATATCTTTTATATTGTTTTTATATGTGATTTTTTATTTGTTATGTGTGTTGCACCACACAGGTGCTTTTGGTGAGGTAGGCAGCTATATAAATTAGATTAATTAATAAATAAAACAATGAGAAAATAAATGTCAGAGAAAGTAACTGGCTTCCCTAGTGCTTTCTAACAAGCAATGTCAATGGAGAAGCCAGATTCACTTAACAACTGTAGTGGTTAACTTAACAACTGTGACCAAAAAAGGTTGTAAAATGGGGCAAAACTCACTTAACTACTGACTTTCTTAGCAACAGAAATTTTGGGTTTAATTGTGGTTGTCAGTCGAGGAGTATTTGTAAAGCGAATAAATTAATATAACCACTGATAGCATAGAGTAATGGATTTATTATTTTACTAATTAAATATTTTATTTAGTGTTTGTAGACTGCTTCTTATTTGTACAAAGCCTAATGTGATTTACAATTGCAGTGAAATGGTTATATTAAATCAAACACTTCAGTTAAAAAAATTAAAAATACTAATAAGAATAAGCGCAGTGGAAAAATAAACATTAAAAATGAGTTTTCATGAAGCAGCTAAAACATCCCAGTGTGCAGACTTGGTATATTGCAAAGGGAAAATAATGGAAAGTAATTCTAGAAATATTAACATTCTAGTAAGTATACTTATTGTTCTCTGGGCTTGGTTTTTTTTTTGCAGACATTTCATTAGCACACTAGGTTATGTCATCATAGGAGAATGTGATTCGGTGGCTGATTGCATATAGCAGCTTGTCCTACCAATCCTATGTGGATATTGGGATATTGTTTTTATTTGATTGCTCTTGCTTGTCTGGCAGTGCTTCCTGCTTCTCTGATTATCTAAGTTATATAGTACTTTAGCATGAATTATGGTTCTCAGGATAATTTTCAACTGAGAAAAAGGATGGAACTGTTTCTTTTAGGACTGGTTTAATTATAATGTTAAAAAAAACAGAAATACAGGGCTTAATGCTTTAACATGCATTTAGCTACAGTATGATAACAACAACAAATCCCACTGGCATATGGTTTAGAAAATCACCTATATAATTTCGTATGTTTGAGGAAAATAATCAATGAATTCAGTAGACAATTAAAGGAAATCTGTGTGCCTGTAGATACAGAGACAAGCCACACATATTTTATCAGTTTATTACAGTAAGCAAATAAGCGTGGAATGAGAGTGCACATAACTGTCTACTTAGTGCTTACTGAAACATTTATAAGAGCTGTTATCTCACTAATAACAGACAGACAGCATACAATTTTAGAAAAGAAAAGGCTTCATATTTTCAACACTTCAGTAAAAAGCAACTGAAGAGTGTAAAATGAAAAATACTCTGTGCAGTTTGCTGGTAATGGACCATATTATCAACTCAAGTTAGATTTATATGATACAAACTAATCACTAATAGTTATTTTATGATATGGCATGTCTGATTCTTAGGGGGTAGCTTTAAGATTAAAATCATAAAATGTTAAATGCCACTACTTAAAGCTGACTAAAATATAGATTAAAAACAAAAAGAGCATGTACAATTAAGCTGCTAAACTCTGAGATAGTTGTGCAAAAATATGCAACCCAGAAGTCAAATGAGGACAAATTATTGTGTTGCAATGAGAAAAGTCATCTTGCAAATTAGTTTTGGGGCTGAAACTGGGTTATAGCTTTCTGTGACTTAGCTAAACATAAAAACATTCCAAAATTTTCCAATCTTAGAAATTTACAAAATCATTCCAGATCATTTATCTTTATGATGAAATTCAGAAAACAATCTAAGTTTCAGAATCAAACAGGCTTAGAGTTTGTATTAGCATTACAAAACAGAGAGAGCAGAAACTGATACTACTAGCTCAGGGGTGGGCAAATTACGGCCCGCGGGCCACATCCGGCCTGTTGGTCTGTCCAATGTGGCCCGCCCCTGAAAAAAAATCGCTGCCATAGGTCTGTCCAATGCGGCCCGCCCCTGAAAAAAAATCGCTGCCATAGGTCTGTCCAATCTGGCCCGCCCCTGAAAAAAAATCACTGGGCGTGGCGTAATTGCCCTGTGCTGCGTGGCCCCCAAAGCTGCAAAACAGTGCGGAGCGATCTAGGGGTAGGAAAGAAAAGAAATTTGCAAAGGCCTCGGCTGGGAGTTCGAAATCACCTTCGAGTGCGACCTCTCCGAAGGTGAGTCCCCGCCGATCCACCTTTTTTTCCCGGGGCTTCCAGGTTTAAACTTTGCAAAGGCCGCGCCGGCGGTAGCAACTCCTGACTCAGGGGGCCTCCGAGGGGAGGGGAAGGAGGAGAAGAGGGGGGAAGGGTGGGGGGGGGCGATTCCCAAAAAATCTTGTGCTGACCCGGCCCGTCTGTCAAATTTTAAAAGTCAATGCGGCCCCCGAGCCAAAAAGTTTGCCCACCCCTGTACTAGCTTAATACTTTTTAAGTGTATTTCTGCACAAGAGTTAAGATTCCAAAAGTAAAACATCTGAAATAAAAAGGACCACATTGCACATCTTGAAACCACATGTTTCACTTACCACCTAGAGGCAAACCATTAAGCACCAGTTAAATTACCTCACCAGTTATCTTTCTGGGACTACAAAAACATAAGGCTAGTAAGCATAAATCCACTCCATTGGGCTTGGCAGATCAGAAGTTGAGAGACATTTATATAGGTTGCTATGTAATAAAGCACTGAACTGATGTAAAATTGAAGCTTAAAAGAATTACATTTCTTTGCAGGTCACAAAGTATGGATTATTATTTGTGCATTCAGAGACTTAATTCAATTTCTCCCAGTACTTTGAACATTTAAATGCATTTTTAATTTAAAAGAGCATCCATTATTTGAATAAAGATAATTGCTATTTTAGTGCGCCCTTTTCCAATATTACTGAAGTAATTGCAAATTTGTTCTATTGAGTCATGCCCAGAAAGTTTTGTCTTTAACTACAGATTATAGCTTTTCATATGGTTTTATCATGCCCATATTGAATATATGAAACTGTACAAAAGTATTATCTGACTCTTTCCAATTAAGCATCATCAATAATAATGGTTATTGCTTAATATCACCAAACTCCAAAAAATGATGATCTTGAATATTGCTTGGATTCAAATTCTTGGGTAAGAAAAAGCCAGCTGAAATTGTTTTTAGACCAAACTGAAGTGATACTGGTAGGACATCTGGTTTAAGAATTCAATTGGCCTTGGAACTGATTACATTACACACTTAGGAGGGTGTTCCTTGAAACTACACTAACCATCCATCTTCAGGACTCAATAGTTGTTTCCACAACTTGAGTTTGTGTGTAACTATTTGCTCTTCCTAAATCAATATGAAATAGTCACTTATGCTCTGGCCATTACTGTAACACATTTAGAATGTTGCAATGCCATTTATATAGGATTCCTTGTGTCTAGAGTCTGAACTAGCAGGAAATGTGTTATCTATGTTTACTATTACTGCATCGTATTCATGTCACTCCAATACTGGAAGTTCTACAACGGCTCACAGTTCTTTTCACTTCACAATGCACAATACTGTTATTATAATTTCAAATGTTTCAAACTTGAAATTGCTTGGATCTTGACTATATGAGGGACTTTCTGGTTCATTATGAACTACCCCTATTACTATGATTTATGTATTAACATATAGAACTCCGGAGTATAATCACCATTCTGATGAAATTGCAGTCCAACTCTGTAGCTCTCACAGAGTAATTCAATAATTAAAAAAACCATCATCATCCCTTTTGTGGCCCTCAGAGAATCTCTCAAAATGCTACATAACTCCAAAGGCACACCTGTAAATGATCCAGAATTTAAGGTCCTTTGAATAATCTGCTTGTATATTTTGTCCTAATAAGGTGAGATTGGAATGGTTCCACTGATCTATTTATTTAGATCAGTGGAACTGAACTATGCTAGAAATGATCAATACATTAGGGAAACATAAAAACGATATGGCATTTTCCCAAGATTTCATAATAAATCTGTAAAAATTATCATACATTTTTTCACTAATTGTTCAGAAAAGGAGTTTTATATATATAAATTCTGGTATAATCATTAGCCATACTTTGTATTTTGTCACCAAATAAATTGTCTTATAAGGATGTTTCAAATCTTTGCTGCAAATAAGAACAACATGAAAGGATTTTTTATCGTGTTTGGTGGATGTGTAAAAAAGTTAAAAAATGGATACAAATATATGCATTAATTCCGAAGATTTTAAAATTTAAATTATAACTGAAACAAGAGACTGTTTTTGAGACTAATGGACAGGCAATTAGAAAATGTTGTGTAACTTTGTTTTTATATATGACAACTGCAGTGAGACTATTACATGCTCAAAAGTGGGAAGATTCAATACCACCCACAATGAAGGAATCATTGGTGAAGATCATGGAACTTGAGAGATGGCTAAGTTAATCTTTTTGATTTGAGAGATATTTACATTTATGGTTGACTGAAAGCCTCTTACAGCTTTTTGCATGAAACAGAAAAAACAACAACACTTATGACTTGCGGCTTTGAGGATTAGAAAAAAACGGAGAATAGAAATAATTGATTTTTTTTTTGTAAACAAAGAATAAGAGATAATTATATAATTATACTTATATTTGCTGCAGAGGAAACTGGAATTTCTTTCTATTCTTTTTTACTGCACTTTTATACTAAATGCAATATGCTTTGTCCTCGACTTACAACTGTTCATTTAACAGTGACTTATGACCCATCCTCACAGTTACATTGTCATATCATCCCATGGTCACATGATCGTAATTTGGGAAGTTGGCAACTGGCTCACATTTATGATGATTGCAGCATCTTGCGATCATATGATCACTATTGCAACCTTTCCTGCTGCCTGATGAACAAAGTCAATTGAGGAAAGTTGATTTGCTTAATAACCGCATAATTCACTTAATGTGATGTGCTTAACAACCATGGTAAAATGGTAATAAAATAAGTCCCAGTCATGTGATGACTAACTTAATGACATCACTTAGTAACAGGAATTCTGGTCCCAATTATGGTTTTAAGTCAAGGATTAGCTGCACTTAGATTTTCTACTAATATTTATAAGAATTAAGAGCTAAATGTAGTTGCTTTAGTTATTTTTATAAAAGGGAATTCCATATACTACATATAATCTGGTAAATAAATGGAAACAAAATTAAAGAACAAAACAAAACCTAGAACTGAGTCATTCACTCTACATGTCACTGAATTCCCATGATTTACTTTCATACCTAAGTATACAATTTTGTTTAAAATATCTTCTTTCCAGAGAAATATAATTCACCAATTCTTCTAAAAGTTTATCACGGTTTTTACAAGACATTGCTGAAACTCTTTATACTGATATACTTAATAAAGCCAAACCCTCTAACTGTCCTGGGAATGTGAGGAGCAGTAATGCAAATGTGACTTGCACCAGCAGAGTGCCTTGAAACGTGAATCATGAATATTAAGTTAGTCTGTCATGTGCCACAGATTTCTTTTGAAATAGCCAATTTCATTCAAATAAGCAGAATACTTTGCTTCTATAAATATTTTCTAAATACTTCCCCAAACCAATGTAATTAATCTGCAAAAATTTTCACTCACAATATAACAATATTACATTTTGTTAAAAGTAGTAATCAAGAAGTTAAATTACATTTATTCATTTTTTTCAAAACTGAACCCTTTTAACAGCTTTCCTTTCCTCCTTTCCACAAAGTCCCTAAGTATTTGAATTATTTTTTAAAAAAATCACTCCAATTGAAATAAACTATCTATGTGTCTTTTGAATGTCAGAATACCATGAAACTGGGGAAAACGTATTAAATATAGAAAGAAGCACCACTCAATGGAAAATTTTGCAGATTAACTCAATAATCATCAAATTTGTAAGAATGACATTCAGTCCAGATAAAACATGGTACTTTTCACTGTCCAGAGGAGTGATGCTGAATCTACTTTGGAACAGAGTAAACACCCTTTAAAGGATCTAGTGGCTTTCTGAGAAGCACAAGACCCATTATTATTTCAACTAGTGTCACAATGGCGGCTCAATTTGGGACTGAATTGATCTCACTACAGTAACCCATGCTGTGATAACTCTTTGTCATGTATCATCTTGTTCTCTCTTTCTCTCTGTGTGTATGTGTGTATGTCTGTGGTATATTAAGTATGTGTAGAGAAGATATATCTACTTGCTGAAACTTTACTTTGGACAAAATATTGGGGTAAAATTAGATTGAAATTGATAATATATATACATCACAGAATTATTTATTAACTTCATTCAATGTCCCAAAGTGTTGGTATCAATTTCTAAAGTCTTTCACTTCTTGGGATAACAGTGCTTGGAGGAACTTCTCTTCCCATATATCTCATATGTTCCTGCTCATACTTAATATCAATATATTTTTTAAAAAAATCTGAAGCGATAAGCAAAAGGTTTTAAATAAATATTAGTCTTTCACCTGGGTTAAAATAATCCATTGGGTAAAAAACTCCATACTCATAAAGAATATTCATTTCAATGGAATACAATCTCCAAAATAAATATTAACCTAACATCCCACTATTTATTATTATTTTTGTTAATTATATAGTGTAGCAAAAATAAGCCACTTTCAGGCAACATTTAAAGAGCATGGTGGAAAAAAAGAATCAGTGCAGATGTAATTATTATGATTGGTTAATTGTGTGGGATCCAGATTTAATCATTAGGCCCAGTGAAATCAATATTACTTGAATTAATCATTCTTAAGTATGATTAGGCCTAGATCCAACTTTCATTCATCAATTTGATTTTAAAAACTGTAGCAAAAAGGTGTCATGCTCTTGGCAATCAAAAACAAGATTCTCACAAACCTTGCCTTTATTTAAAAGGGAAAAGAGATGACATTATAGAAATCTTGATAGCTGATACTTTTACTTTAGCATCTAATCTATGTTAGGTTTATTAGGAAGAAACTTCCTATTTCTCTTGCTACTTTTTAATAGACAGAGAGGTGCTTATTTGCCTAATAAAGGAGGAATGGAACAAGTAACATTTTGCAATCTACCCATTCAGGTTCCAAAAAATTCACAGCAAAAGACTTATCCAAATCTATGAAGCTATTATAAAGCTCACACACTGATAAAAAATTCAAACTTACTTTGAGACATGCATTTAGATAAGGGACATTTGGAATTCCTCACAAAAACATCATTTCATTTACATGTAACTATCAAGGCCAATCATATCTTACCCAAAGCAAACTTTAGAGTTTGTTACTTTTATAGGATACCTTCTATCACCCAAGATGATCAAATCTCAAATGTAACATAGGATTGCAACAAGTCAGCATGTTTACACAAGTGCCTATGAATTTTACATGGCCCGAGAAACTTTTGTAAACAGCACAAGAGTATGGTGCTTTGCAACCTGTCACCTTTTCTTCCTTGCCTGCTTGTTAAAGAAAAGACTTTAACCCATCCCTCAAAATCCCCAAATTCAGTTGGATCAGTGAATCTGATAGTCACCAAAGAGTATTTGTGAAAAGCAATGGCAAAAACAAAAAAACCCTTTCATACAGGCAGCATTATGTTCCTAGAGCAACTTATATAGTTTGGAGGATACATGCCGTACTCAGGTGATATAGGAACATACAGACAAACACTCAATTCAAAACAATTTTGTATATACAGAGGGAGATATTTAAATCAGTGCATCCGGTTTGCTGCAGGAAAAGATTATGCAATATTTGAAATTATTGGTGGTATATTCGGTAAATGTTATTCAAAAAGCCCAGGACTTAATTTTAAATGCAATTTATCTGATGCCACTGGCATCAGATAGATTGCATTTATAACTCCAGTAAATAAAGCCTATATTTATGAACACATTTCCTTGAATTAATTTTGTACTCTGCCACTGACCATTACCTTAATTTCACATTTTTGTTTGAATTCTTTGCTTTTGCAAGCACAATAAAGGCCTATGGGGAAAAAGCTTCAAACTGCATATTATCTCTCCTGACAAACTCAACATTTTATGAAGAGCTTCTGCTCACTCTGACATCTCCTTACCTTCTGTAAATAAGAAACAATTCATTTTGTAGCCTTGACTTTAAAGCCCAGCCTTTTCACTTTTTTTTCTTTTTCTAAACAAGTGACAAAGAACAAGGAAGCTGATTGAAGGGGTCCATTATGTATCAACTTAAAGAAAGGCAAAGTGATTGATGAAACTAGCAGTCACCTTCACTGCTAACTACTGCACCTGTATCCTTTTTGTCAAATGACCTGAAAATCCTGCTGACAGTTTCACATTCACTACAAGGATACACTGTAGTTTTGAATACTTTTATTTGCCTTCAAGACTTCAGGTGTAAGTTTTTGGAGCCTAAATTGGGTTTTCAAACTTTTCAATCATACATCATTAAGCCTTCATTTTTATGGGTTACTGCACACACTGTCTTAGAAGAAGTGGTACTAGCAGGTGAAATGTAATCTTATCAAAATTACTTAACATAGAATAAAGCAATGCCTGCAAAATACTTTATCTACAAAAGGTGGTTAATTTGAGATAATTACTGTGTTTGTGGAATATTTTTCTACTTCTTGAAAACCCAGAGTAACAAAATTAAAATATGCAATATTAATTTTAGGTTACCAATAATTATTTGAATTTATATATTTAATTGGATTGCATAACAAACTATCAGGGTCTTCCTGAAGATACTGAATAACAGATTCAGAACAATTCTAGTGAAGAAGCCATTTAATATATAATTATTAATAACTACTATTTAGTTATTTTTTTCAATAATGTGCTATATATGAATACAAAATTGAAAGCTGCCCCTAAATTCTTTTTTCATCAAATTTTTAATGAGAAATGAGAAGCTAGCATGTGTTTTGAATAGAATAGAATGGAATAGAACAGAATACAACTTTGTCACTTTAAATGTACACTAATCAGCATATATTAAATTGAAATTTTATTGCATTCAGCCTTCAAAGGATAACAATTAAGCATATATCCATATACACACATATATATGACACAGAAAAACATGACTTTATGGCTTAAATGATGTGCCCTTTAACCTGGGAAACCTATTAAACTGAGGGGGAACTTTTAACCTGTGAATGGAGGAGCAATTGATTACCTGCTGATTAAGTCAATTAAAACTTCTGATATTAAAAAGTAGTTAATGTTTACTTAATAGAATCACTTTTTACACAATTATTAACTCTAGGTTTTTTTCCTTCTTATATAAAAAGCTTACATTTGTTACTAAATTCAGTACTATGTTCTTTTTATTTTCTTTTTAAAATCTACCAGGCAATAAGATACTTGAGAGGCCAGAAAATCTCCAAAGGAGCTGGTATGTTCTTTGTGGGACACAGCACCATTTCCTCTGGGCATTTATTACCTGTTAAAAACCAATCTTTTGGTGAGTGGCAGTTCAGGGTTTTTGAGAGCAAGCTGCAATATTTCTTCGGGTCTGCAGAGTCATAATTAAAGCTGAACTGAGTGGAATTGGAGAGGGAAGGTCAGCGAGGTGCCGTATGAGAGATGAGGCTGGGCTGATGGGCACCAAATGAACAAATTATGATGGGCCCCACTCAATGTGATGAGGTCAAATGCTTGTTTCTACCCACTGACAGTTCAATTTCCCTGCAATGTCTCTCGGTTCTGTATGAGCTAATTATGAATGAAAAGTTATCAACTGCCTGCACCAAAAGCTACTTAAATACCTTTTCTCCAAGCTTTTAATGTCAAAATATTGTAAAGAACAGCACATTGGACCAGTTTTTGAGCCAAGCAATGCTTGGGTTGATCTAAATATCAAAGAAAACCCACACATTTTTGTAAGTTACAGAATATATGAGACAAGTTTGCCAGCTGTTGCCTGCTTAGCAAAAATATTTTATAAAGCAAATCTTTTATTGCACATACAAACCATTTCCATCACAATAGCAGCAATACTGAGCTCAAATGTTTTTGGTATTACAGGCTGGATAATTTTCAAAAGTCCTATATCTTTCTTGGGATGATGCTACCGAACTACTAGATTTTAAGCATCAATACACCTAAATATCCTAGCACACAAATA
The DNA here is from genome assembly GCF_049901735.1 of Notechis scutatus. Classification (NCBI taxonomy): domain Eukaryota; kingdom Metazoa; phylum Chordata; class Lepidosauria; order Squamata; family Elapidae; genus Notechis; species Notechis scutatus. The sequence continues at coordinate 235,704,751 of NC_142010.1, forward strand.
TATTACACATAAAAACAACTGATTACAACATGTCAATTTGATCAAAACTTGCTTTAAGATACCGTTTTCTTTGCAAACGTAAGAACAAAAGTTTTTAACTGTTCTGAATCCTATGGCATCTGACAAAACAAATGCCATCAATTTTAAGATGTCAGCAGGAAATAGCCATTTAAGAAGATATATGTCTAGTGAAAATATTTTCAAAGTTATGTCGAAATGAGTTGAAAAATATCTCATAGATAATTATTGCTTTAACATAAGATTTCCCTGTTCTTTAATTTCTGTTATGTAGAGACCAGGTACATAAGTTAAAAAAATACACAAAAACAGACCTCACAATAACTAGCTATTTTACCTCTATTTATTACAACAGATCATTACTATCATGAAAAGAAACAGCAAACGCAAGAATGTTCTAATCCTTATATTTACTAACATTATATCAAGTATGTTTCAAAACCTAACCCATTAATAAGAACAAATACTGTGTTGGGTTTGTGTGTTAGGTTTGAATATTCTGTTTTAACCAACTTTCTATGGTTTAATGGCAATTGTTTTTTTAACTGCTGTTAGTGATTTTCAAAGTATTAGCTGTGATTGCTGAATTTAGAATACTATCTTGTTAAACATCAAGAAATATCACAATAAAATTATTGTTGTACCATCCTCATCTTTAAGTAGCATAATTAGCAGCAGAGAAATGCAGTTCATTCATTACAGAACCTTTCAGGAAGTTGATTTTTTCTAATTCTGATTGTAATTGCATTGTTCTAATCTTGTATTATAAAGGCAGCTGCTTGCCTATCATTTGTACTTTCCTAGTTAATCCTGACTCAGTGAATTAACCTTTAATTACCGCTGTTAAAATTGAAATGAGCCTCTTGTCTGACTGGGGCTGCCCCCTTTCAGTGCATGATTCTGATGAAAATTTTTAGGGTCAATGAATATGTCCCATGTCATGTCTGATAGATGCTAAAGATGTGAGGACGTAAATGTTACCTTAGAAAGATGTGATTGAAATTTTAAAGAGACTAATCCTATTGACAAAAATGTTGGATCTTCATTTTCCAAAGAAAATATCAACAAGGATAAAACAAGGATAGAAACTGCATTTTTTACATTTTATACCAAAAATATTTGAAAGCAGTCTTGTACTAAAATTTGCTATATATGACTTATATGTGAATATATATAAGTGAATTATCTGGAAGAATAAGGTGGCACTACATTCCTAAATTATTTATAGATTTATGTTTTCTGATATGTATAAACTTTAAATAGAAATTTATTGAGAACAACCCTACTTCAACAAATATATTTCCATATGTAGCACTTAAAATTTCTGATGCTGTCCAAATAAGGTGCAAATAAAACAATTTTAATTCTATTAATAGATTTGTTAGCTAAATTGGGCCTTGATTTCTCTTCAAGTGAATTATAGATTCAAGTTGTAAATGATTATATTTAGCTTTTTTAATTTTAAAAGGATACACAAATTGGAAAAATATTGTATTGCAGCAAAATATAATCTTTTACTACTTGAAGAGAAATCATTGCACCTGACAAATCTTCAATAGAAGGTTTATATATAAGTATCTGTGTCCTTAATCTTCCTTATTCTAATAAGTAGACTATGGGACACCATCCTGAACCTTTCATTAGTCCTCACTCCAAATAATGAAACATATCATGTTGCAAATCCCATGATTTGCTACTTGCATCCAATATGAAACAAAAATATGTAAGCCTGGACTTTATGTCATATAGTTTTTCATGATTTTTGACATTTTTTTCATCATTGCAATTTGTACTAGGTGGCTGTCTGACTTAATTTTTAAGATTTAACTACATCCAGTTTTGGTCACCACATTATAAAAAAGAAGTTGAGACTCTAAAAAAGTACAGAGAAGAGCAACCAGGATGATTAGGGGACTTGAGACTAAAACATATGAAGAACGGTTATAGGAACTGGGCATGGCTAGAGAAGGATCAGGGGAGACATGATAGCAGTCTTCCAATATTTGAGGGGCTGCCACAGAGAGGAAGGGGTCAAGCTATTTTCTAAAGCGCCTGTAGGCCAGATAAGGAATAATGGATGGAAACTGAACAAGGAGAGATTTAACCTGGAAATAAGGAGAAACTTTGTGAGTGACCAATGGACAATCAACCAATGGAACAGCTTGCCCTCGGAAGTTGTGGGAGTGTCATCACTTGAGACTTTCAAGAAGAGATTGGACTGCCATTTGTCAGAAATGGTGTAGGGTCTCCCACTTGGGCGGGGGGTTGGACTAGACTACCTACAAGGTCCCTTCCAAATCTGATTATCTGTTATCTGTTAAGATACAAGTTACTTGACAAGTCATTTTATTTATTAGAGCCTTTAGCTCAGTTTATGCTATGTTACAATGTTTCACTGTATTAATTTTATTGTACATAATTTAGTGTGGTCCTCAATGTATAATTTTTATAAAGCACTTCTGTTTTATAAATAAACTAGCAGCACCAATTGTCAGCTGTAGACAGTGGTGACATTCAATTTTTTTTACAACTGGTTCTGTGGGCGTGGCTTGTGAGCATGGCAAGGGAAAGATACTGTAAAATCTCCAGTCAGAGTTTGTACTTGCCGGTTCTCCATATTAGTCAAAATTTCTGCTATCAGTTCTCCAGAACTGGTCAGAACCTGCTGAACATCACCTCTGGCTATAGATCTACCCAATCACAAATGAATTATAGGTTGATCTAATTTAAACAAAAGTATGCAGGGTGGATAATGAATCCCTGCTCTCACTGAAAGTTTTGCATTGAGGTGATTTGTCTCCAAACAGGTTACAATATTGGAACTGAGATGGGACTAGGGATGGGTGCAAATAAAGTCTTGGCAAAGTGGAAGATTCAGCATCAAGATATCTTTGAGGTTTTATATAGCAGACCAAATTTAATGAAAGATACCATCTAGGTTTGCTCTTGATTTTACATCTTCTGCTAAAGACTTTCAATGGGCAACATTATCTAAAGTATTAGAAGACTAATTTCTTGTTCTAATTTAAAAAGAATGTAATGTCAGTCAGATTAGTTTTTAGGAGCACAAATCAAAATTGATCAACTTTTGTTGAAGAAAGTGCAGAATTGTATCCTAATTTCAAATGGATGTTAACTTGAAGTGCATGTTAACTCAAACTGGATAGGAAAGCTGGTCTACTTTTAGTTTCACAAAGAAAGAACCTCATAAGACTGTAATCGCAAAACCGAAGAACAGATTTCACAGTATGTTTATTGACTGTACTAGAATCTAGTTATGGAATCAGCCAAAGAGGAGGTAGTCCTGGACATAATTCTAAGAAGTGGTAGAAGCAAATGTTTGATACAAGCAATGAATCAAATAGAAACAACAAGCTCCATTCTACTAGATTACATAGGAAATTATTAAAGAAACCTAACACAGAAATATTTAATTGTGGCCAGGTCTGTAGTTTGAAATCACTTTTTCACTAGGTATTTTCCTTGTTTTTCCAAGAAATACAAGTAACGTTAATAATTACAACTGATATCTTCCCTAAATCATATTTTTGGTCATGATCTACTTGACTACTTGAATGTGTTCTATATAAGGCCATACTTGCGGAAAGTCCAATTTTTTTTGATAATGTAAAGCGTATCAGAAAATTTCTGTTATCATATTAAGATCACACTGCCTTAATTAGAAAATTACAAATTTTGGATTCAAATAAAGGTGCTATATTAATATTAAAATCATTAACAAAACCAAATTAGAGCCTAACTATCTAGAGGAGTGCTTCAAGAACCTATCTGGTTATTAAATCAGCAGACGATCTTTGGGGGCATAATTATTCAAAGAGCTCTATTTCTTTTGATACTTCTTGTTCCAAATTGTGAAGTATTATCTTTTTTGAGTTAAACCTTTTTGAGTTGATTTCCAACCAGCTTTGTTTTTAAATCTGATGCCTTCTATGAGAGCAAAATGTTAAATAGAAATGATAAAATAAAAACTAAGATATGCCTCTTTAAATTGGCTATTTAAAACATTTTAGTTATTTTAATATTTCATCTGGTTTTAGGTGCTTTTTGGTTATTGTTATTTTTATCAAATTTATCCTATGTTGTAATTTATGAAAAGATGACACTGAAATATTAATAGGCAAAGAAATAAAAAGGATCTTTACAAATTGAAGGTTTGCTTATAAAAAAGTGAAAAGAAAAAATAGAAGATTAAATATACCAACATCCAAATAACAGATGGTCAACTACAGTATTCATAAGTAAACATTGATATTGCAAGTCTAGCTGCTCAGAATAGCATTGAACCACGAGATGGATGGCAAATAAATTTGGTAAGTAAGTAAGTAAGTAAGTCAGAAAAGGACCATTTTGTCCAAGATGTCACCAAGGAAGATTATTTAAGAACTGTGACCAAACAAGAGAACAAACAGGAATGCAAATCAGCATGAAACAAATACAAGAAAATTTTTCAGCAGCAAGCTGCTAATAAAATTAAGACCAAACATAACAATTTTTTTCTACATACATCCAAAATAGGAAGCACTTAAAAGAGCTGCTGGATAATAAGGAAACTAAAAAGTACTGAAGGAAAGAAATAAAGCAAACTACATATTTTTTGCATTTATTTTTTAAATCAGGTATATTAAGAAAAGTATTATTACAAGATAAAGGTATATAGTTTTAATAAAGGCAAATAAATAAATAAATAAAAATTAAAAAATAAATAAAGTGAATATTCTAAGCAAAGAAGAAGCCCTGACTTACAGTTCTAGATTATGAGGAAAGAAATAATTCAGGGATCCTGCTTCGGATTTAACAATAAGGGTGTATGCTTATTTCCTAGTTAAAAAATTATTTTTTGTTGTCAAAACTAAGCAGAATCAGCACCCTTCCTTCATCAAATAAGTCAGAATCAATCAAGATATTCATTGCCTTCGTTTGATTTCAGCCATTGTGTGAGACCGTTATAGCTTGAAAGGATGTCATACTTTCATCAGGAATAGTTATAGTTGATATTTGGCACTATCTGACATTCAGAACATTGTGTCTTAGTTTCTTAACATGGTCAGAGAGCAAATGGTTCCTATTTCCATTCAAACTTTTTCTTCTCAACATGGAAGTATTTCTAGGGAAAGTGTCATGTCTGAAAGAGTACCCTCTAAATAACTGTATGTAATTTAAAAACCACATTTTTCCCATTTGAGGTTTTTCCCTGTGATAAGGCTAACAGATATCCTAAGAGTCCAACAGTTGTTCCATGATGCACTAACACTTCTCTGATTCTTCCTTCCAATGGCAGTACCTTATTCCATTGAAAGTCACAGATGGAAAAGATTCTTCGAGCTTTATAGTACTCCTCTTAAAAGTTGGTACTAAGTATTGGATTAGATTAATTTAATGATTTTTTTCCTAACCAAACATGACTTTATAATTGTTACAGTTTCTCTCTGGAGCTTTTGCCCAAAAATACTTGAACCCAGCATCCTTTCTGCAAAACAAGGCAAATGTCAGAAGGATGTCTACTTTCTTTTTTCTTTTATTTTAAATATAAAAATATACATTCAATATCCATATAAACAGTGTGTTGTCTGGTTACAATTCTTTTGAGTAATACTCATCATAGTAATAATAATAATATTCTCTAGTAGTAATCTCGTAATGACAGTGCTTTTCTCTCATAATATTAATAATTATTAATACGAATTGAAATTAATAAGTTACCATAATCAACCCTAATAGTAAAATTAATCTTTCTCTTGTGATTTTAGAAGTTCTAACTTTTGTTTCTCTTATTTAACCATCGATAGAACAGATCCCGTATCTCAAAATATTCAGTCTCTTCCTTTTCTTCAATTTCAAGCGTTAGTTTATTCATTTCTGCCCATTCTAAGATTTGTGTTATTATCTTTTCTTCTGTAGAGATCTCCTCGCGCTTCCAATGCTATGCAAACATGATTCTGGTTACTGTTAACACATGTACTATTAATATACATTCCTTTTACTGTATTTTTCTGGTATAACGCCCAACAGAAATATTTCCAGTTTTAAATTATATGTTCCTTTATCATTTTTTTCTATCCAGATCTGTATTTTAATCCAATATTTTTTGCTTTCGGGCATGTCTACCACATATAGTAGTATGAGCCTGGGGTTTGGTTGCACTTGCAACACTTGGCAGACATATTCTTAAACATTCTAGCTAATCTTGCTGGAGGGAAGTGTCATATATAAAACATTTTGTACAGGTTTTCTTTATATGCAGTGGATGTTGTCAATTTATAGTTTCTGTTCCACAACTTTTGCCATTTGTCCAATTCTATAGAATACCCAAAGTTTTTAGCCCATGCTATCATGGTTTCCTCTATTTGCTCTCCCATTCTAATAGTCAATAGATAATTATAGAATTTTTAATTAGTTTCTCCTCCAGTCCCAGTAAGATTTGATCCAATTCTGTTGGATGTCCTCTTTCTTTTATGATTAATGTGAATAAAAAGAAAAATGAGAAACATATAAATGTATTTTGAATTAATTCCTATTGGTTAGACATGATGGGTATCTCTTGTATGTATACTAAAAAGATTCTACTGTTAGATCTTTTATCCTCTATTTCATATTTTTTCTGTTTAATATTCACTAGATTCTATGCATTTTATAGTCTTTATCACATATAATATAAACAGCAACAAACAGTGGCATACAAATATTATGTACATAGGGTAAACTAGTTTTATAGGGGCTACTTTATTATAAATAGTAAATTGCCATACAGATCACAGAGTTAGATAAGATCAACACAAAATCCATGGAGATAATATTTCTATTAGGCCAAGTGAAGTTGTACAAAACAACCGGCAGCTTGAATGTCGAAAACTCTATCAAGCAATTTGGATGTGAGAAGGGAAGAAAGGGTAGGAAAACAAATGTGAAAGATTATATTGAAGTAGTCCCTGTACCAGTCTACATAGAAAGTAGGTCCCATAAAGTACTACCTTCATAGATTTTTATTCTGTTGATCATTGTGGATAATGCTGCTGTTCATGAAACTTGGATAATAATCAGTTTAACTAGTCTATAGCAGGATTCTACAGACATGAAGGGCAGTATATAGATGCATTGGAACCAATGCTAGAGCATCCATTTGTTCCAACCACAGATAGTCAAACCAATTTTCTTAATTTTCCTTTCTGACTCTTGAAAGCTTTGAGTGATATTTTACAAATTCTGTTGATCCAAATAAAAGCATTGTCTCTATGGCCTTGTTTTTTCCCTCCTCATAATATCTCACCGTAGCATCCAGACAAATGAACTTTTAAAAAATCAATGTAATAATTATGTTTCTCTTGCTGGCTGGTTTATTACTGACAGTCTTATGAAACTAAAGTTTTGTGTTTGGATTTTAAATTTTAAGTAAGATGAAAGACATATATAACTGTAATATGTTGGTTTTATTTTTTACAGTGAAAAGTTTCCTCAATGTGTATATACAAACTATCAAATTTAATATAGCATATAGCAGAAGTAAATTAGTTCATAATTACTTACATCAATTACTGAAGAACTTGATAAATTTAAACCTTCTAGGTCTGCTGCTAAGATGGGAGAGAGAATCGATGGTTTGCAAAAGGTAGTAAGAGCTGGTGCAGGGCTGACTGAAGAAAATAATGTGATTAAGAAAAATAATTAAAATTGCCAAATACATATATAAATAATCATATGACTAAGACCATGATTCTATGGCAACATAAGAAAATAAGGGTTTTCCCATATCACTTCACCCATCCAGCCCAGTATTTTATGTCATGCTGTCCTGAAAGCATAATCTCAGAATACCATTGTTACTCCCTACAAAGTTGTACTTAAGAATTGCAGTCTGTGATTCATAGCCATCAAGACTGATAGCACTATTACTAATCTTCCAATCATTTGTCTCCTTTTAAAATGATCTAAATGCCATCACCATATCTGATAACTTTTCTGCTCTGAAAATAAATTCTTTTTATTAGTCCCTATTTTACCATATTTGGATTCGGTAACTATACACCCAAGTTCTAACATTCTGAGAAAAATGCTACTGTATATGAACACATTCTGCATATGGTTTTACAAATTTCTATTGTATCATTTTCAATCTATTTCTGCTTTACCCTAAAACATCTCAAATGATGTATTTTTCATTACAAAGAAGGCATTCTACGCTCTAATCATTTTGATTGCCATTTTCTGTATCATTTCCAGCTCTTCACTATGCTTTCCAAGGTATTGTTAACAGAACTGTGCACAGTATTCCAAGTGAAGTTGTATCATACATTACATATGGACAGTTTTATTTGGTCTTACATTTCAGGAAGGTGAATTCTAATTGAATGTTAGGAAGAAACTTCCACAGTGAAACAAATTATCTAGAGAGGTGGCAGGCTCTCCTCAGCTGGATATGTTCAAATAGAGACTGAACAACTACCTGCCAGTGATGATTTAAGCTGAATTCTGACATTGAGCAGAGCATTAGTCTCAATGGCCTTTCTTCCAGCTGTATAATTTTCATTCTTTTTTGTAATGGTGCAGCTTTTATGTCTGAAAATTCACATACATTGTCTATTGCATACTTGTAAACTTGTAATAAAACTAGTGCTGCTAATGCTTTATAATATATGTACAGAGCTGAAAATAAACCAGGGAAATGTTATATGTGGAGAGAGAGAGAGAGAAACTGAGATTGAGAGAGTTTTTAAAGGCTTGGATTTTTGTACTTTACAATACTTGTAATACAATACAATACAAAGGGCACTATAAAAAATCTATGCATTTTGAAATTCTATTGCAAACAGAAATCTTGGACTCCAACTTTGCTTCTGCTGGTAGAAGAATCCACTGAGCAGAATTATACTAGCAGAAGTGGGCTCAACATATGATAATTTCTTCTTTCCCCAGTTACTCTCTCCAAGTTTCATATTGTGAAAGATAGAGCTTGCAATTTCACGAATGTAAAGCTAAGAGTCATTAAATAATCTAATTTCCAAGTTTAAAGCTTTTGTTGTTGTTTTATTTATAATTGAGGCTACATTTTTCTGAATAAGAATATTATAAATATTATCTATATTCTCACTTAAAATGCTACTGAATTATAAAGATATATTTAATCTAATATAGTACATTATTATTACAAAAATAAAAACAAGAGATTTTCACATTAACTTTTTTTTAGAAAGAATAATTAGAGATTTGGATATATTATACAGAATTTCTGAAATTAGTTATACATTGCATAATGTAACAAAAGTACTCAGTTTGAACATGCAGATATGTTAACATATCTATACAAGACTATTAGAAGTATCCTTTTTTCCAAAAATGAATTCAAGTAATTTAATTGGCAGGGCCAAATATATCTAAATAACACAATCAAAGGCAAATATCTCAAGTACTTACAGTCATCCAAATCTAAGAGCGACACATCTTGTTTAGTAGTTACCTTCTCTTGCAAATGTTCTGCTTCCTTCTGCAAAAAGCATATGAATGTTTGATGCTTTTTGTCACTGTGTAAAAACATTTCTCATAGTGGTATAAAAAAAAAAAGTAACTCTATGCCCTCTACCTTAACAAGCTTCACAGAGTAAGAACCATAATTGTAATATTATTTGCCTGAAGCACTAGCACAATACAATATTCTTATTGAGTAGTATTATACCATAATATGAGGCATCTTTTTACAGGACTGGATTAATGTTCTGCATTAATCACATTTTTTGTAGTATTCTAAAAATAATTTATGATGGCTTTGGTCTAGTTTATAAGACACTACATTTTCAATATTTAGTATCAGTATTTTCTTCACTACAATCCCGAGGTTGTTTATTTAGCATTCAATTTGGTTTTCCTTCTCTAAAATTAATCTCACATTTCTCAATCCAGCACATTCCAAATTCAGTAGACTAAAATTTTTAGAGTTCCAGATTGTCGATGGCCAATCTGGTGCTTCACCATTTGAATATGTGAATAAATCAAATGAGAGCTAAAGCCTGATAACAGTGGGAATAAAATTTGATTTGTGTTGGACTCTATAAGCCTCAGAATTGAGATTTCATTAATCAAATATTCAAACTGACTAAACAATCCAGAAGAAGGCAGTAAAAAACTATATATCTGTATTGCTTTCAAAAAAATGTATCTGTATTTCTTCCAAAAAAAACCTATTTGGATGCATCCATAGAGGCAGGAGGAATCACATTAAATGTTATTATTTTTATCTTTACTTAATACAATAGAAAAAGATCTAAAATCCAGCAAAGAAAGTCTTCAACATAGATTAGCCTATCAACATATAAAAAGATAGGAAAAAACTACCAGTTTTTGACAATAATGTTTTAGAGTGAAAAAACAATCAGGGATATATATTATCCTTAAAAACTGTATAGAATTCACTACTTGCTATAGCATACATAATCAATGTCTTAGTCTCCTTTGGGAAGGAGAGCAATATCTATAACAAAGATAGAACAGACACATTTAAAAAATGAATCAATTATCCCCTAGGTTACACTGTAATATATCATAAGAGCATTCTTCTCATGTGAAAATGAGATGCCTTGTCATAGCTTGGCATGAATTCTGGTACAGATTACTTAACAAAGTTGTAACCTATTTGAAGTGTTACAATACAATATACAGTATATCAGGACTATTACCCCCTTTTGTTAGATAGCATCATGCTGTCTCTCAGGGTTCAACCTTTCTTTTCCCGCGTATCCCCAACCTGTTGAGATAGCGTGACGGAAAACTTCAAATAACTGCTGTCTCGTATCTAGGGACCCTGATTGCAAGTATTGTAAAGTATTGTAAAAGAAATCCAAAACCACCATCAGTACATTTACATACCAATTAAATCTACCAGATTCAGTAAATATAATCATCTGTATTTTGGTGGCTACCATGAATGATTTGCATGTCCTAAACCCATATATCTTAAGATCTTGTCCAGTTGTCTGTACATTACAAATTTAAAGTGGAATGATTTGTAATTTTTGGAGAATGTAGAAATGATTCTCTCATCATTTCTATTTACCCTACCAAATCTAGCTGGAGGGCGTGCTCTGGGCGATCAATCGGTAGGATTATCTGTACTCCATCGTCAGTAAATATTGTGTGAAAGGCTACAATGCATCTACTTTTCTAAAAAAAATTGTCATTCACTTCACTACCTCAAAACAAAGCAACTTTGGTGTTTCATCAGATCCATTTTCCTTTCCGAGATCCATCAAATAATCTAATATTTGCTGGAAATAATTTGGGTTCTCAATCAAAAAGGTATAATCCACATATAAAAGTATATGACTATTTACATCCTCAAGCAACAAAGCTCTAAAATCCACCTCAAGTATTTCTTATAATTTATATTAATATACTTAACCAAAAGGCATCACCCATCCCTGTCTTACTGACTCAATCCTGAACTGTTTGCTAAACATTCCATTTATTCTCAAACATGCTTATTTTCATCATATACAGCTAATATTACATTTGCAAGTAACTTTCAACTTCATATTTGTACAAAATATTCCATAATTTAACACTGTTTACTTTTTTGTAGCCTTCCTTTGAATGATCATACAATTAACTTGACTTCTCACATTCATATAATTTCTTGGTAAGCTATATTCTAATCTACTCACAGGTAATGTTCATTGGGTGAGTTGGGATCAGTAACTTTCTCTTAGCCCAACCTATCCTATAGGGATATTGCAGAGGTAAACATAGGATTTGTGTTATTTATTAATATAAAGATATAACAGTGCTATATACCCTGCTTCCCCCAAAATATAACCTACCCCAAAAATAAGTCCTAACTTGATTTTTACATGTGCGCCCAATGTAAGCCCTCCCCCAAAATAAGCCCCAATTAAGACTCCACTCACTCCAAAGTGCACGGGTAAAAAATAAGCTAGGGTGGGGATGAAGGTGGAGGAGCTGCCCGACTACTTACCTTTGGACAGTTGTAGCCAGGCCTTATACATCCTGACACCTGCCTTGCTGGCCCATTTTCTCTGGCTGCAGAAGAAATGGGCTGGCAAGGCTTTCCTGTTAGCTGATAACAAAGCTCCGGATCAATCCAGAGCTCTGTTATCGGCTGCAGAGGCCTTCAGGAAAAGCCTTGCCGGCTGCAGAACAAAGAAGTTCCTGAAGGCCTCTTACAGTGAAAAGGAGGCTGGGGGTTACATGCGCAAGTGAGGTCAGTGGATGACACCCCCCTAAAATAAGACCTGGTACCTTTTCTGGAGGCAAAAAAAATATAAAACAGGGTCTTATTTTGGGGGAAACACGGTACTTTGAGCACCCATATGAAAGGTGAGATATATATCTATCACCTAAAAAAAATAAAACATTCCTTTTAACATTCCTTCAATTGTTGCATCATTCTTCTAATTATTGGAGACTCTTTTTTTCTTTTCTTTTTCTGCTTTTAATTTCCATAAAAATCAAATTTTTAACGATTCCTTATAATTTGTGCATTTTTGCATCTTTTCTCTATTTAAGCATTGTAACATATAATTCTCTAATCCAATTTCCCATTATTCTCTTAAATATATATATATATTTCTTATCCACAGGCTCCCTCATGTTGTCATTTCATGGATCCTCCTCTCATATTTTTCATTAGTATGATTCCATGCTAACGCATTTCCTGCGTCAGATGAGGAGAGCACATCTTTCTCCTTCTATCCTGGCCACTTTTCACAGAGGCACAATTGAGAGCGTTTTAAGAAACTGTATCACTGTTTAGTTTGATGGCAGCAGTGCCTCAGATAGAAAGTCCATTCAGAGAGTGGTAAGGACAGCTGAGAAGATTATAGGAAGCTTGCTTCCTGTCATTCAGGATACTGCTTATAAGTGCTATGTGCTTAGAGCTCAAAGCATTGTTAGAGACCCCACATACCCACTTCACAGTCTGTTTCTGTTGCTCCCTTCTGGGAGGAGGTTTCGAAGTATTTCTAGCAAGACTTCCAGATTCTGTAACAGCTTTGTTCCCTATGCCATCCGTTTGGTAAACATGCAAGATTTGTTTCTCTCACCATGTACAAGTATACATCCGAACTAGACTGTGTTGTTTCTCCGTGTCGTATAATTTATGTGGGTACATGCATAATTTTGTATTTATTTATCTTGTCATGTTTATGTAGTGTATATAAGAGGTGGGGACCCTTTGAGAGCTGCAATGAAATTTCATTTTAATGTATGTCGATTTGTGTACATTCAAAGTGACAATAAGTTATTCTAAGTTCACTCATTTACATGGCACTCCGCAATATAATTTTTACTCTCTTCCAAGCAGCTTCCATATCCTTCTTCTGATCATTCTGTGGGAAGCTAAATTTATTAATACTTCCACAACCCACACCTATGTTTACTCCCATTGGCTTACAGCAAGACATATATCTAATTTAGCAATTACCTTTTAAGCTAACATATTGTTGCCCACCTTCTATCAGGGAGTACATTCATTTAGTGACTGATCGAAATTAAATTAGCACAGAAAAAAGAGAATTATATAAGTTTTCATACTTATGACTATTGCAGCATTCCCATAATCAAAATTTGGGCACTTGGCAACAGACAATGTATTTATGACAGTTGTACTGTCCCAGGGTCATGTGTTCACCGTTTATAAACTTCCTAGTCATAGCTTCGGACAATCAAAGTCAATGGGAGAAACCAGATTAACATAACAACCACATGATTTATTTAACAACTACAGTGAGTCCTTTAACAACTCATAAAATGTCACAAAATGGGGCAAAAGTCATTTAACACTCCCTTTCTTAGCAATGGAAATTTTGGGCTGAAATTTTGGGCTTATGTGGTCATAAATTGAGGACTACCATTGTACTTACACATACTGAGAATATTTTTATTTACATTTTAGTTCATTTCTTTTGCAATGTATGTGTCACTTTTTGAGTGCCAATATAACTTAAAATAAAATATCAAAACAAAAAAATGTTACAAGCAGGAATATTCAATAGCAAACTGGCTGGCTGTAGCAAAATCTAAAATGAAGAGAAATTTTAAAAATCTACCTAACACATTTTCAAATATAAGAGGAACACTGGTAGGAAGGCAATCTGAATTCTAATGGCAGGAAAATTCATATACTAGTTGGCTCCAGGAAATACATACATTGCCATGCTTGCATTCATTTCTCCATTTATAGCCTCTCTGCATCACTGAGAGTTTTGCTTTTCAGGAAGGATGGGAATGGAATGGAAATGGAATAAAGTTGCAAATAAATATGATTTTTCTGCTTGTGCGTGGTATCTTTGGATTCAGGCTATAGGAAAAACTTGAATTCAAAGATAGAACACCTTTTTCACATGTTGCCATCTACTCTGACTTAGAAAGCAAAGACAGAAAGGCCTCACCAGCATCTAGAGAACTGCCAGGCCAAAGTGGGAAAAAAAGGCTGAAGCACTTCAACAGCAGATTAAAGGCATTAATGAGGAATTATAAGCCAGTGCCCCATTTTGAACCAGGAAGCTCTCAATATGACTGACCAGCCAACCAATGTTTCCAGGAAAGTCTTTTTTCCCCAGCCAGACATTTATTGGAAATCTGCCACAAGGTATATGACTCTGGTAGGAATGGGGGAGAAGGGGACATAACACCAATGGATGAGCCTGCTCATTTGGGGCTATTTTCTTGTCCAGTAGTACCATAAAGCCCCTAAAACTGCCACTTGGAGCTGAGTTAGCACTTATGCTGGCTTTTGATCTGTGCTCAAAAATGAACTAGCAGGCAGCTGAATGTACAAAGTGCTTTATAATCTATTATTGAGTCTCCTTCCCACCCTTTATTTTATTTTTACAAATAGAAACTGTGGCTACAGCATTCTAAACTTGCCAAGCTTATTCATTATTTTTAAAACTTAAAAAAAATTTTTTTAAACCCAACACACTTACCAATGCTGACGTTCTCCATTTACAGGAACTTTAACTGAAATTGAACTTAGAACACTAATATCTCTGTTCTCTCTTTAAAATTACAATCCAGATAGACATATAAAATAAACATGTTCTCCCCTTAGAGAAGAGAATGCAGTCTATAGCTGAATGCTAAACAAAGAAGTTAAGCCATATCCCATCAAACATTTCTCTATTTTCAATTCATCTTGATAATAGAGACAGAACCTGGGTAAATGCATATAGGAGCTGAAGCAGGAGATTTCTCTTGCTCAATGCATAATTCATGTGCTCCGCCTGCAAAGTGTGTAAAATGAGAATTTCACACCGCAGCATGAGGCATGGAACTGCAGAGAAGAGGCAGATGAAATCATATTTTTCAGTGCGAATTCTGCTTCTTATCCTTCCAATATTTATACAAAACCACCATTGACAAACCAAATGCACTGACTGATCACCTACTGTTTCCATTGTGTTAGCAGTTGAAAAGAGATCATGCAGAAAGATAGACAATTTGTTTTTATATCTTTTTTTAAACAGTGAACCAGGTTTTTAACAGTTGACTGACTATACCAGGCTTGTATAGGCGGCCAACAGTAAAGACTGCAAAGACTTTTATTTACATGGGCATTATATTCAAATCTTAAATTCTTTTTAAAATGTATGTGATCATACATTTCAGTGTTTTGTTTTTTTCCAAATACTTTTAAAGGGTTTTATCTTTATGTAAAGAGCTAATTTAAAAGTTATATTTCTACAGCACCAAACTAAAGGCAGTGTACTATCAAACTATAATTATCAGGGGATATTTTACTTCTATTTTGTAAATATTACTATTTTACCAATAATAATGCCATCATATAAATATAGAAATACCTCAAATTTATTTTTATGAATCCACAAGAATTCCATAATAACTATCCTCCTTAAATGGTTTTTAAAGTATTCGTATTTTGCTCTAAAATGCATTTCAAAAATGTACTGTACTTGAATATTTATAAAGAAAGATGAACGCTAAGGGGAGCTAACAATCACGATTTTTTAAAAAAATAAGGGTTTTAGTCCAGTTTCCTTACAATAACTATTTTCTCTAAGTAGATGATGTTCCAAATTGCATTTATGACAAGGAATTCTATTTTTTTTATTTCCACAAAATAATTTTACATATTCACATGATAAAAGGCACATTTAGTATAGATATTTTGATATAATAGATTCCAACATTCACAAATCTGTAAAATCTCAAAATTATTTACAACATAAGTCATATTAAGCTGTGAATCAACATCACAGAAAGAAATCACTCTCAGCAAAAACAGCATATAGGAATGCATGCTAATATCATTGCAGACTTCAGCCTGTTTGTTTGCACAGGCAAAACATCCAGTAAACTGATACTGAATGTATTTTGGGTGTAAACAAGCAAGAACCTTTGAAACAGTTTTTTGCAAGCAATTTTATGGTTAGTTCATAGGGTACTATTTCTCATGCATGAAGTATTTTCTACACTGAAACCTTGAATTAGGATGGTGTGAAAAAATGGAAACTAAAAGAATCAACATATATTTTTCCTACGCAAGTGCTAACACCAGGGATCAGGTTTGCCCTCAGGGAATGAGCCAAATAAAGCTTTCTCTTTTCAGTCACTGTCACTCATTGCTGACATCACCTCTAGGATTTGGGAAGCCTGAGGCTCAGGATGAGTTGACTGGAAAGGAGGACCATATTAGAAGTAGCACAAATGTCTTCAAAATATGTGGATGAGCTGATCAAGATCAGGAGAGGGAAAGGACCACAGAAAGATGAACTACTAGGAAGGAGTTGAGCCTCTTTCAGACACAGTGGGACAACCTGGCAGAATAAGTGTGTAATGTAACCATGTTTACTGAGGCCCTGAACAGGGTTCAGTTATGGGTTTCTTATGTATTCCTTACTTGTCATTTGGAGGAGCTTAAGGAATGAAATAGGGAAAAAAAGAAGATACATAAATACAGGTGAAACTCAAAAAATTAGAATATCGTGTAAAAGTTAATTTATTTCAGTAATGCAACTTAAAAGGTGAAACTAATATATGAGATAGACTCATTACATGCAAAGCAAGATAGTTCAAGTTGTGATTTGTCATAATTGAGATGATTATGGCTTACAGCTCATGAAAACCCCAAATCCACAATCTCAGAAAATTAGAATATTACATGCAATCAATAAAACAAGGATTGTACAGAGAACAATATAAGCCTCTGAAACGTATAAGCATGCATATGTACTCAGTTTGGGACCCTTTTGCAGCAATTACTGCCTCAATGCAGCGTGGCATGGAAGCTATCAGCCTGTGGCACTGCTGAGGTGTTATGGAAGACCAGGATGCTTCAATAGTGGCCTTCAGCTCTTCTGCATTGTTCGGTCTCATGTCTCTCATCTTTCTCTTGGCAATGCCCCATAGATTCTCTATGGGGTTCAGGTCAGGCGAGTTTGCTGGCCAATCAAGCACAGTAATACCACGGTCATTGAACCAGGTTTTGGTGCTTTTGGCAGTGTGGGCAGATGCCAAGTCCTGCTGGAAAATGAAGTCAGCATCCCCATAAAACTCATCTGTGGAAGGAAGCATGAAGTGCTCCAAAATCTCCTGGTAGACGGCTGCGTTGACCCTGGACTTAATGAAGCACAGTGGACCAACACCAGCAGATGACATGGCTCCCCAAATCAACACAGACTGTGGAAACTTCACATTGGACTTCAAGCATCTTCCAGTGTGTGCCTCTCCATTCTTCCTCTAGACTCTGGGTCCTTGGTTTCCAAATGAGATGCAAAAGTTGCTCTCATCAGAAAAGAGGTCTGAGCAACAGACCAGTTCTGTTTTTCTTTTAGCTCAGGTAAGATGCTTCTAACGTTGTTTGTTGTTCAGGAGCGGCTTGACAGGAGGAATATGACATTTGAAGCACATGTCCAGGATCTGTCTGTGTGTGTGGTGGCTCTTGATGCAATGACTCCAACCTCAGTCCATTCCTTGGGAAAGTCCCCAACACTTTTTAATGACCTTTTCCTGATAATCCTCTCCAGGCTGCGGTCATCCCTGCTGCTTGTGCACTTTTTTCTTCCACACTTTTCCCTTCCACATAACTTTCTATTAATGTGCTTTGATACAGCACTTTGGGAACATCCAACTTCTTTTGCAATTACCTTTTGAGGCTTTCCCTCCTTATGGAGGGTGTCAATGATGGTTTTCTGCACAACTGTCAGGTCAGCAGTCTTTCCCATGATTGTGATTCCTACTGAACCAGACTGAGAGACCATTTAAAGGCTCAGGAACCCTTTGCAGGTGTTATGGCTTAATTAGCTGATTAGAGTGGGGCCCTTTGCGCCTAGAATATTGAACCTTTTCACAATATTCTAATTTTCTGAGATTGTGGATTTGGGGTTTTCATGAGCTGTAAGCCATAATCATCACAATTATGACACATCACGGCTTGAACTATCTTGCTTTGCATGTAACGAGTCTATCTCATATATTAGGTTCACCTTTTAAGTTGCATTACTGAAATAAATTAACTTTTGCACGATATTCTAATTTTTCGAGTTTCACCTGTAAGCAAAGTGATTCATTGAATTGTATAAATCAAGCTTTTCCAGTTCAACCTGAGGAGCTTTTTTAACATGTCCCATGATGTGAGAGTTATCACTATAAATAGATGAAGAAATATATTTTCTCTTCAGTTAGGCATTAGCTTATACATTTATAAAGAACAGGTAAGATTAAAGAGCATTCCTGCTGTAATTATTGCTTTCCTTAATATAAAGCCATCACCATAACCAATTTATTGGCTTTTTACCCCATCTTTCTATCAACTTGCCAATCAAGGCATCTTACAATAGTAACAAGGATATAAAATGTAGAGCAAACAATATGCTCAAGTCTTCTCTACAAGATATTCCAACTCCTCTATATTGTTGCTTCTATTGCCAAATTGGCCATGCCATTCTCTTCTCTTGCTCTATTATTTAGCTCTTTGGGCATAATAAAAAGATTGTATATGATGGAAATCAATTGTAAAGGTGAAAAGTCAAAGCTGTGAATGACTATGCCCTATGGAAGTCTCTTTACGGTGTTGCCTCTGATGTTCCTCAGTGCTCCAAGATTCAAAAAAGATGTTTGCCTTTGATACATGTGAACCTATGCTCCAAAACTTATAGTTACTTTCTCATTCTTTCTCCATCACCAAGTCCTTAGTTATAAAGACAGATCCACTTATTTATTGTCTTCTGTGGCATTTTTTATAGTGGAGACCTGAATGTCCAATCAAATATATACTAGAATTTAGACCTCTCCACCAGCAGTTTTCACTTCCATGAAGGTAAGGGAAAATCAATAAGGTATAGTGAAATTAGAAATTAAATGTGTTTGTTTTTTTAGACTCATTTTTCAACAAGGGGGAGAACATGAAGGGCAGCTACAGCTATAGGAAAATAGAAAAAGGCATAGCAAACTATTATGTAAAAGAATAAGAAGAATCAAGAGAGAAAATGAGAAATAAAAGAGTAAATTTAATACAAAATTAATATACAGTGCTTGAGATTTGCTATATAGACTATTTATTTGCTATATTGACGAACTACTCCTTGAAAAAAAACCTTAGCCAGTGGAGACTAAACTGGAATGGGTATAAGGTTAGCCCTTCAAGGTAGGGCAGGTAAGAAAACGTACTCCACAAGAAATCTATTAATTGATATAGTATATAATAACAAATTCTTAGAAGCTGAATAGCATTTCTGCTTTCCTCCTTATAAAAAAGAGTCAAGGCAGAGCAATTTTACTTTATTCTTTCTCATGTTTCCTTGTTTTCCTGGATCAAGTTATTTTGCTAATGGTCTTCAGATAACTTCTGCAAGGTCATCTCTGTACTTGTCCTTAGGTAGGCACAGATTTCTTACCACTAGAATACAGCATAGCTTTTCAGATGTCATACAAACCTATTAGTATGTGCAATTTGCTGAAGTCTATTCTCAACAAAAGCGTGAAACTCTATTGCAAAGTTGAATATACCTTTTTTTCATGAAACATGAAATCTCATTATCACGAGATTTTAGAATATCTCAGATTGCAAGACTGGGACAGCTACTGATCAGACACTTTGGAAAACTACCTCCAGTCACAGCAGTCAATACTTGTTTGATCAAGCAACAGTTTATCTATTAGATGTAATTGTCGGCAGATTGCCGTATCTTTTCTACTGATAATCTCTCTGTAGAATCAGTAATTTGGAAAAAAAAATGTTTGCTAACATTCTCCAGTGCAGAAATAAAACTTTTCAGTCAGACTGCAAGGTGCCTTTATAATATTTATTCTTGCCAACCATGACAGCAGATGTCTTATTTTTAACTGGTCATAAAATACAACCTTCAGTATTTCAGAGTCAGCCACAGATGAGCTTTTATAAGCATGATTGCAACGCTTATCATTTGACAGCAATTAAGCCTGCCACAACCTTCTAAGACAACAACTATGATTTTTGTGGTCCATTGATACATGCCTACACCATACATGCTTCAGTATATTATAAAGTAATAAACTTTAACCGTAGCCTGTACTTTTCTTCTGTATGTTTATATTCATCAGATGTCTGCATATTTTGTCTTGCTTCTGAAAACAATGATTACTCTGGTTGCCTTTTTTCCATATTCTCCAGTAAGATGAGAAGACAAATGGAGGAGTCAACTCATACGAGGGTTTCGTGGCACTGAAAGCAGCAAGAGAGATTCTTGCACGTTCCATATTTTTGAAGTTAAATACCCAAATAAATAAATCATCTTATGGAAAAAAAATCAGGAAATTGCAACAAAATTTGCAGAATGCAAGCTACTCTGGAATTTTCGTTTCTTCAACCTTAATGTTTTCAGTTGAAAGTATTCATTGGTTGAAAATGAGCTTCTCAGGGCAGCAAGCATACTATATCCTATATAATTAATGCTATTGTTTAACGTATTGCTATGAACATAAAGTGACTTCTATAGAAGACACACACACACACACACTCACACACACTGCCCAGAGCATATTCATACTAAAAAGAGTAAGCAACAGTAATTAAGTGTTTAAATCTATGATGCAGGGCAATTTATAGTGTACCTTTCAACTGAATTTTCAGTTTTACTTTATTTATTTTTGAAAGTTACAAATGATGTAAATCCCCTTAGAAGATAAATATTAATAACCTGATCATCATAACCAGTAATGCAAATGTAAAAAAATATTTTAACCTTTTGATATTCTTATGTTTTATAACATACATGATAAAATAGACATGTCCCAATCCATTAGATCATTCCACAGTGGTTGATTATCAGCAGCCAACAGCCTTCTTAAAAAAAAATACCAAACACGTTTATTTTCACTAACTTAAAAATAATCTTTTGCAAAGTAGTTCCAATCCAGACAAAAGAGATAACACAATTTTTTGAGGTATCTTATACACACTTATAGAAACAATTGACAATATAATTTCAAGATCTGTGTATCTAAACAATATATACAAGACATACCTTAGGAGGAAGAGGATCCACATTATTCTCAGAATCACTTTCTGAGGTGGAGTCTGAAGAACTTTCCTCAGCTGAGCTAGATTCTGAGTTGGGAGAACATTGTTCTTTCTGTGAATTCACTTTATTTTTTTCTTTTCTTTTAGAATCTCTAATATAATATAAATACAGAATCAAAACATTTATGTGTACAATATTATGTAGCCTTGAAAGAAATTATTTTCAGAAGCATTTCCCAAGAATTGTATCTTCAAAAATTAGTGTGCACACAATATAAAATGTTATTATATAATATTATACTCAATTATTAATAATTGATATTGTCAATTATAATATTTATTATAACATTACAATTATAAATATTTATAATAAGCATTGCTTGCTGCCAACAGTATGCTCAATATAGAACTCAGGTATAAGGAGGTATTCTTGCCTCACGGGGTTTCCTACACCTATCACACATCATAATATTCTCCTTTGTATTCTGGCATACTGCACTTATACTTTGCAAAAACTACATAAAGTGAGCATCCTGTTCCAATTTTCATTCAAGCCGAAACCAGCAATAATCACAATTTGACTAATTCAAACACCCTCACAAAGTATGGTTATCTTCGTTTTGGTGTGGAGAAATAATTCTGGCATACAAGAAACTCGTAAGACATTGCAGACATGAAATAAAATATATGGGTCCTAATCATATATATAATCAAAATATATAAATTGCATGTAATTTGGATGTATTTAATAAAACAGGAAGTTTAATTTAATAAAAAACAAAAATATATTTCTGAAATAAATGGGTCCAAATTGAAATAGCTACTATATTTCAATAAATTAATTGTATCCTATAATATGTTTGACTATTACAACAAAAGCTAAATAGGGTCATAATCATTTTGGAGATTTTGGACAAAGTATATAACAATATTATTTGAGGAACCATAATAATAAACCATAAGTTATTAAAGTTACACTTTTAACTATTACATTTTTAATTCTATTATTGTTATGTCCAATAAATTTATAAATATTAATAGATTTAAAATATTACATTTATATGCCACCCATCTCCCAATGACAATGGGTGGCCCTGATCATAACCAATAATATAAATGTAAAGCTTTAATCCCGATGAAAGCATTCAAGAAGAAAAATCAATATAAAAATACAAAAAAACCACAAGAAAGAATGATAGCAATACTATATTAATAATATACTACACTGTAATTCCCATTTATGAAATACTAACATACAATCAGTAAATTAAAAAAAAATAAAGCCATAATATTCTATATAAGAAGTGTCTATTTGAGTAATATATCCATACATTTCACCTCTATTCTCCACCTCTGTCTTCATGAGACAATTTTAATTCCAAATATGATTCATCAAAACTCAGTATTCATTTAGTGAAATGAAATACTTAAAAAAATCCAATTTCTAATTTGAAGCTATAATTTTTCAGGTCAAACTTATTTTATTACTTAGTTTTTTTATAGGCAAATCTTTATTTATCTTACTGCTTAAGAGTTTCACGTGTTAATCTAATGAAAATTTTTTACTGGAAACTAGCTTTTTAACTTTGCAATGATGAAAAGCCTGTATTAATTTAACCTACAGATTTCATTTGTTCTGAACAGGAAAAACAATATAAATCACTTTTAAAATCATTAAATCCTGACTTAAATTAATAAAGTCATAATTAGGGCATTATGCTGTGTTTGTTATGGAAGTGGCAGGGCGAGCTGCTTTAATTACTGTCTGTAATAAAAGGAGCACAGTGCATACTGAGCCACAATCAGCTCTGTCAGCCACGACTGAGCTGAGCTGCAAACTCATCAATGCATTGGCGGCAGGCTACAGAGTAAAAGGGCCATCATGTCCACCGAGGCCACTTGCTGACAGAAGTGGAAGAAACAGATTCAGACAATCCAAGGTATTAGCCCCAATTACTTAAATTCTTAATGGCATTTTAATACACATTAACTCTATTAGTAACAGGCAATCTTTAAAAGACCTTTCCCTTAAGCAGCTTCTGACCGTCTCTCTTCACAGCCCTTGCCTCCAATATCTGAATCATAATCCTTTTAATATAACATTATTTAGGGAAAAATCAATTGCCTTAGTTACCTAATGGCAAGATATAGAACGGTTTAATTTTATCCTTCACAAAATTACTATATAAAGTAACTAAGTGTTTTACAAAGTGGCAGGCTAACTGTACAGTCTCCCAAGGTTATGTTAATATAGTCTGCTCATCTAAATATATAATAGATTTTTTTTACAAAAGGGTTTGCTCAACTTACATGTATATGTCACATGAAATTACAGAAACGGGCAATATTTTTTTCAAAATGTCACTATGAAGGTAATGAAATATAAAAGGCTGTGTAATTTTAACATTATGATCTAGATTTATAAACAAGTACATAGATACCTTTCTGAAAATGTTCTTTTTCTTGGAATTCCTTTTTCAGACTTTGGTTTCCTATCATTCTCATCTTCAGTAGAAGAACTTGAGCTACTTTCAGTGCTGGTATCTCCTTTACCTTTATTTCCTTCCTCAGATTCAGATTCATTTTCTAGTTGTATGCATGAACAATTCAGGTGAGTAGCTTCCAACACTACCTTCCAATGATGTTTAAACATTCTTATACAATCTTATCATAAACAGTGACAAACAAATGTTGCTTTCATAACTTATAAAAATTGTAGTTTTAAAATCTAGGCTTACTTTTTGAACATAATATGTTTGCAGGATGATGGAAAAGGAAAGAAATCAGACATGACCTACATGTCCTCTATCCTTACTTTCTTGCTCTAACGTAGTGTCATCTTCAGAACTTAAGTATTTAATCTATTCTTGCACACACATCCAGTGATGACAATTTAATCAGGAATTTAAACAAGTTATTCAGTTTCTAATCGGCTGGAAAGTGTTTCTAATATTTAACTTGAAGGTACGCTTTCCCAGTTTCAGTCCACTGCTTCTAGTCATTATCCTTAATAATCTTTAGCAATTTTTCTCTTGTTTCCCAGTGTTCAGAGGAGTAGCCTCACAGGATTTGAAAGTGTGTCCTTTCTATATTTATATATGTGTGTCTATATTTACACACTTGTATTTCAATAATTCCATTAAATTAAAATGCTAGATGGGAGGGACCAGTACAGATATAACATTGTAGATGTAATCGGATGAAGGTGTGAAAAAAAGAAAATGAAAGCATTTGGGCATATTAGTAACAAACCATTCATTGATTATTTCAATTTATCTCTATCTTAAATTCATGACTCTGACTAGCAAACTGAAATAATAAATATTTTATTATTGAGGCAAATAGACATAGCACATTAGCAATAATTAGAATCTAAAACATACCTTACTATATAAACAGTAGTCAGAAAGTAAGAAATATTGAAATAAATATGTACTCTGACTTCTCCTTTTTATTGTCTATATACCCAACAACAAACTACAGACTTCAGAGCTTGGATTTCATAATTGCTATTGGGTTTGGTTAGTTTTTCTTTTTCTGTTTTAAAGGAGATCCATAACTTAGGATTCCAGCATCACAATGTGAAAATGGAACTACGGAGATTTGAGATTATTTAAAATTTGTGTACATGCTAGTTTTTACTTAAAATCTTAAAGTGTCTTATAAAGTACCTATAATCAATTTGCCTAAAACAAGTGTTTCTGTGCATAATTATATAGGAGCAATAATTTTATTTAATTTTGAATATATGAAATAAAAGTGTGATTAAAATAAACAAAAGAGTATAAAAATGTGGGTGCATTTATATATCTTATTGCCTATAATACCAGTTGACACAACTACTCCCATTACCTATAAACTGGAATCGTTCACCTGTAATATGCAGTGGTATTGCTAGTATTAGAATACTGCTTTTAGGTTCAAAGCTCCACATCCCCAAGCATCCCTCATCTTTTTCTTTAAAAAGCCCTTTCCCTCTCCTTGTTCTGTTCCCCCACAACAAACAGCTGCAATGACACATTTTTGTTTTTTTAAAGACTTAAGCTGCTGCTTTAGTTTGCACCTTCATACACTAGAAGACGTCTATAAAGCTCTATATGATGGCAAAGATAAGGAAGAAATGGCATCAGTTTCAAGTAAAGTAATGAGAAAATAAATTGTATGCAGAAGAAGAAATTGGAAACGAGGAGAAAGAAAGTGCTCTGGGAGAGAAGAAATGAGTAGGACAACATCTGGGAGTGGGCTGAGGCAGAGAACATACCACTTTCACTACTGCTAGAAGAATCATCACTTTCTTCATTAGTGTCCTCTTCCTCCTCTTCTTCATCAGACTCAGGATAAAATTTTTCAGTCGTTTCTTTTATTGCCTTTCCTTGTAGATAAGTCTGTTCTTTTGTCTGTTCATATAAATGGACAGGTTTATATAGCTGAACTAGAAATATTTATACTTATCCACACTTTCTAGCTCTCTTTTTGGTCCTTGTATATATATTATAGTATATATACAGTAATGTGAACCCCCTAAATTTGGAGCAAAAATATGGGCATTTTTAATCCTCTACTATTATTTATTACTAGAATAATAGTATTTATTAGAAAACAATAACGTCATTAGATTTTTACGCCATTTTACAATAAGGAATGTTTAAAAACACACTTTTCAACATCAAAACCACAAAATGCGTTATCTAGATTTTTGTAAGCCCCTGAAAATACTATTTTGCATTTTGATAACATTAAAAACAACAGCAACAAAAGGCAGTAAAAATAATACAACATGTATCCTTCTCTACATTCCTACTCCCAAATCATTTTTGTTTTGTTTTGATGAATTGGGGGAAGAGACCAAACAGAACTTTTTAGGATGTGCAGTGAATGACATTTATCAGCAATAGTTGCAATTATCTAGGAATAGTCATTATGGTTTATTAATCTGAAAACACCTTGCCAATTAATTTGGGAAAGCTGAATTGGTTGGAGTAATTAATCACGAGCAAGTGAAGTTGGAAAAAAAAACCTAAGATACCAGACAGAACATATTGAACATCAGCAGAGTAATGCAGAGAATTTCAAAATAATTATTTGGAGCAGAAGCCTTATTTTGCAATTATGTTTAAAATACACTTGAAACCTAAAAAAAAATATAGTTGGATAGAGTTACAGTTCCTTGTTTCCAAAAGTATAAAATGCTATTTTGAAAAGTGAACATACCAACCCAATTTCTTCTACATTTCTCACAGACGGGTCAGGTGCAATTTCTGGCCAATTAGACAATTCCAGATAGCCAGAGGCTTTCAGGTTCAGAGTATGAGACAAAGTACCAAGTTGGAAGTGCTCCCTATCTATTTGAAGATGGGAAAGATGAAAAATATACACATGAGCTCTGTATCATAAAGAGCAATCTTAATCAGGACTAAAGGTAATTGGTATTACATTACTTCAAATGTCATGGAATAAATATAAACAAGAAGCTCTTCATAGGTCAAAAAACTGATTCCAGTCCATAGATTACAATAATCTCCCCCATAATGGTCAATAAAAAAGCTAATCAGTCAGTGTATTTAAAGGTGTTGATCTGAAATGTAGCTTCTCTAAAAATTACTTTACTGTGAATATTAAGAATGACAGCACAGTTAAATAAACCATATACATGTCTTGGCACAAACACATCCAGAATGTTAATAGTTTTTCTTTCAGAATGAGTGCTGCTTTCAGGACTTAAAGTAGGATTAATATAGGATAGTATGTGAAAATTTAGAAGGTAGATAATGAAAATGACAAAATTATAAATTATCATTATGATTTTTAGGTTTAGTTAAATAGCAATGGAGAAGGTACCACATGGCATTCTTCTCTATGCAACAATTTAGAAGAATAGCATCAGTAATCCTGATATGCCAACAAAAATGAATATGGGACTCTAGTTTCATGTTGCTATATGAGAAGTATAATGAATACTCTCCAAAGTGAAGTTAGATATCTTCTTAAGCTGCTAAAGATATTTTCTACATAGACTGCACTTAGCACAAATTATGTTTTTCCAGAAACTTACATCATATATGAAAACAAACATTTAAATCATATCTGATTTGTTTTTTAATACACTTCACACTAGCAAGCAACATACAATTCTGCCTGCTTTCTTAAATACTGAAAGCTGACATCATATTGTTTGTATGCTATTTTTTAAGCTACTTGGTTATTTAAACATATAGAAATAGATAAAACAGATTCATGTCTCTATCTACATTAGATAGAAAATGTAGCTGGCATACCTTTAAAAGGTGACTCAAGTAGCGGGGCAGGCTTTTGTACCAGAAATATTTTTTTGGCATATTTGTTTAAAGCTCCACTCTTGTCGTTTGGAACAATAAGCTGCCTAATAAATCTTGTTCGGTCTCTGATGTCGTAGCTTTGATCATACTTGCCGAGGTTTAATATGTACTGGGTAAGCAATTTTGTCTGTGAAAAACAGGACAAGAAGAAAATACAAGTTATTTATGATTATTGATAACTCTGGATAAACATATTTAAAAAGGTAATAAAAATGAATGGTTATGTCAAACAAATGTTGTTCCATAGGGAATATGCATTTCGAAAGGAGTAAATGGGATTTTGAAGCCAAAGCACATGTCCTCTTCTGTGTAGGGGAGGTGAATGCTGAGTACTGAGAAGCAGCCATGTGCTAGATTATTAAACTGCTGAAGTGGAAAGAAAGGCATCATTAAAAAAATAATCATATATGGCAAACCCGCTGAAGGGCCTACGTGAGAATAATGAATGTGGAAATACAACTAAAAACATGGCACTCAAAACTTAATCGGAAAAATATGCAGGACATCAAAACATCAGAGGGTATTAGGAGGCTGGCAAACTGCTTCTGCTGAGGTGTGTTTTATGAAGAGATACTGTCCCTGGCACAAGCCGTCTCTGCACTCTGACTGCACTCAGTTACTTTACTCTGAATTATGACCCATTAAAGCAGACACATGAATCACTGAACTGGATTACTGCAAATTATTTGCAGTGCATTTAGCTGTTACTTTTTCATAAAAGCAAGCTGCTGATGCCCTCTAAAAACCAGGATAAAAGACTTCTTCCATTTTTCCTCTCACAGCTTAAAGCCTCCGGTAATATTGGTCATTTATATACATAAAGGCAAATTATATTACCTCAGCTTTTTACAGCATAACCACATCCTTTAATTTCATGTACAAATATTAATTACTAAAATTATTCAATGCATACTGTTTAATTTTTGCATTATAAAAAACCATTGGAAATGCACAAATAGTTTGCATAAATTGTATATTTGGTTTGGCAGATATCTCCAAATCACAACTGATAACAATACAAAAATACATCATTTAAACACAAAATATAGAAAGTATTATATTTATTCTAGCTGTGATAAGCTATGTACAGTACATTATTTGATTTGAACATCTTTTCAATAGTCACACCTTTGCATGGCACAGAATTATATTCTAATGTATAAACATATCATTTCTCAAAAGAGAAATTAGGAAAGCACAATATAGTTACATGAATGCATGACATTCATATAACCTATTTATTTGACATAAACATTTATTGTTTTGGTACTCTGTAATTATCCCTGAAATTTTACATTTTAAGCAGTACACTTAAACAAATGTAGTAGACAATACTTTCTCCAGTCGAGATTGATTGGTTTTAACTACCAAATAGTATTAAAAGAGACCAAAGAAATATTTCTTCATCTATTAAGGAATTCTAATATTTAATATTCCTGGTAATTTGGTAAATTCTCTGGTAATTTCAGTGCTTGTTAGTATTGGAATACCAACAGTAAGTCAAGTCTGCTCTGACTGCCAGTTCCATGGATTGTCAAACTGAATTGGAAACCATGCTTTTATTTTTGATCTTCTTTCATCCATTTTCACTCTCACTAAAAAGATATAGCTTAGACCACTAAAGTGGAGAAATGTGTATGTGAAAACAGAAGTGTGAAACTTCAATAAAACCTAGTTAACTGCATAAACCCATGTAATTCTCAAGTTTAAAGTATTTTATAATAGTGACCATTTTCAACCTATGGGTTAATTTTTAAATGATTACCATGAATTCAACTGAACTGACTATTATAATTAAGAAGGTTGGATTTGGATAGTATTTCAGTGAGAGATTATCAAGTAATTCCAGGGTTTTATGCTACTGGAAAATAAAATAATAATCCTGGGGAAAGGCATCCACATAATTATCAAAAATCAAGGTCAACTCAAGGGAGTTTCACCTTACTACTGATATTCAACCGACTCAGTTACATTCAAACTTCGTAAAAGAGGAATGTGGCTCAACTGCTGAAACATTGCTTTTAAAACAAATTTGAGGAAAATGATTTGTGGTTATGTTTAAATAGCACCTTTCACCCAATCAGCATGCTGCTCATCTTCTACTTGAATGTTGTTTTCTATTACTATCCAAACAAGTCTGTCTCAATTTTGTATGCAATGTATGGCATAAAAGCAGTAAGACAATGCAGGCTGGTATTACCAACTAGCCTGCATTTGCTACTACTGCAAATACAATTCAAGATAATACTAGCTGCATAAAATAACATTATTATTGGCCTTCACACAGAATTATTACAAGGCTTTATAAGTAACTGCCTCTTGACAATTTATTCAACACACAGGTGGTAAGGCCAGAAAGAAAGACCTTGCAAATAATTAAGAAGTTATCTGTCTGTAAATGTCCCTATCCTGTGCAAGGGAAAATATGGTGCTAGTTAGGACAAATGAAATAAAGAAGAAACATCCCTCTGTCTAATTACCTTGCAAAGGACTTGAGAAATAATAAATTCTGTCAGTTCAGCCATAAAAACATTTAGAAGGTTAAGGAATGCTGATAAAGCTGGGAGAAGATATTAGGAACTAAGCACAGATTCTGGGAACCAAGGACAGTTGAAGATTCATTCACAGAATACCTTCTTTGTTCATTCAATGGACCACTGTTTTTGTAACGCCACTCTATCACCTCAGAGAAGTTGGATCTGACCTTATTATCACATAAAATAAGATTATATCCAATCATATTCTATCAATCGTATATACTAATTTGCATACATCTAGATACTGGAATGATCTTTTAGCCATCCCTGGTACTGTCATAAACAATCTGTGCTTCAACAGAAATTGTTATGATTTTTTTAATTTGAAAAGAGCCCTTAGAAAAATTTGTGAGACTATAACTTAGTGTCAGCAATGGAATATCCAGAAAAATAGAGGTGGTGCCAAGCACTTCTGCACTAAGCTTCATGCATTCTTCCACTAAGGTATAAATTGGTAATGTGTATGACTCACTGCCTAACCAGAGTTTGAATTTTGTCAATGTCCTCATTGTATGTGCATACGTGAAACTTTGTCATGGAAAACACTGGATCCAGGAACTGCTGAGTGGGCTCTATTTTTTGCCTAAAGCAGGACAAGTTCTGGGTGTGAGGCCTGCAGTGGGGGACAACCTCAGAAACAGCTGAGAGAGAAAACAACCCTCCAGGTTGGGAACTGTCCATGCTTTAGGGCCCCAGGCATTTTCTAGGTTAGGGATGTGGCTATGGGAATTCTAATTGAGCTCATGAAAGTTATTGTGCCTCTTAGGCCAATAAATAACATACATATGCAAAATGACTTGGGGAGACACAGACAAGAGTCCCAGGGAGGCGTGAAGAACCTCTGATCACATAGTTACAGTAAATCTACTTCTCCCGAAGTTTCATTGTATTGTTTTCTTTATTCATTTATGTGCATTTTTAGAGGAGACACTATCACACCTGAAGAAAACTGTAATTCTGATATTTTTTATTAGAACAGCTAGGGCCCAATTTTGCTAGTAATGAGTATGTACTTTTTTAGTTCTGCAAATTAAACTGGCCCTTTTTATTTCTGTCTGTCCAGAACATGCCAGAAACCAGTGCAAATTACTTTCTCTAACTGACTTCTTCCTTTCTGAAAACCTGTCCAACAGCAGAAGTAAAAGGGAAAGCCATTTTTTGTTCCTTCTTGAATCCTTGAGAATATACTGGGTCCCTGACTGTTGTTCATTCCAACTTTCTAAACCAGAGTATTAGATATGAACCATCATCAATGTTACTGCCACAAGTGGATTTTTGATTATTTGGTAATGTTTGGCATTTAAGTAGAAATTTTTCCAATGTCTTGAGTCATTTGCAGAAATTTGTCTCAGCAAGGATTCATGGATTTGAACTCATGGATTTCAGTTTTAAAATACACTTATCAAGCTAAGCATCAATACAAAGCCAGGTTTTTGCTTTAGATTATATGTTTCTGAAGATTAAAATGGTAACTGTGGGCTTTAATGTTATGATTTCCAAAGTCCAAAAGAAAAACTTAACATTCTAATTTTATAAATGGCTGTGCCATTCATTCAATGTTTTATTCAGTCAAATTTAATGAACTATTTACATAGTTATGTTTGTGATTTCATGCATCAATGGTATTTTAATCTTACCTGTTTTGAGTTGGTTAAATACAATTTTGCGCCAAGATTTAAAATTTGCAGCTTTACAAGATCATCTTCCACAGTGAAGCTCTTGGCCATTTTTCTTAAAACATCAGGGGCTATTTTCGGAACTCGTTCACAATATTCTCCAGTAAGCCAAAGAATGCTGGCTCTTGCAACAGGAACCTTAAGCAATAAATCAATTAAAAATAACAATTTATAACCTTATTAAATGCCTTTTTGAAATTGCTTCTCTAATGGTATACTAGTAACAACTTAAGATAACTTAACAGAGACTCACCACATATTTTAACCTTTGAATTTACCAAATGATTATTTACAGCTAGCTTTAATTTTTTTCCTAAGGAACTTTCCAAGCAGTTAGGGATTAAGTAATTGAAATTGCTGGTGAGATTAGTCATTTAGCTGAAAACAGGCTTCTATACCACTTTAGAAGAAAATAGTTCCAATACCCACATTAAAACAACTTTCTTTAAATGATGGATCAGAAAATGTTTCCCGATAATTTCATTGGGCTCCTGGAAATGCACATTTCCAGTGTTTCTTAAAGTGATGAGAGTGAAAAAAATGTTAATTCCAAAGAAAAAGCGAAGTTAAAAAAGAACTCCTTATTTTACTGGATTCTTAACCATTTGGACCAACTCAATTTAAATGGCTAAATACATTTAAATACTGTTATCTGCACATAACCTAATAATACTGCCCTTTGTATGTTTTGTTTAAGTTTATAATAAGGAATTTATATGAAGTTTATATGAAAAGGAACACTGAGGACCATGGTGCTTTCCTGCATATTGTCACTTAGCAGAGCATGAGTACACAAAACTACTGAAATACTGGCACTCCTAATAAAATGGGATGTGATACTCATTATGTAGATGCAGTCCTGTGATTGTAGAAGGTAGAATATTACTATAAGTCTGTGTAGGACTAAAATCTAGAAAGGACAAACAGTTTTCCTCCCTGGTCAGCAGTTCAAATAGGGTCTAGGATAACTTGCCACAGCCGACTTGCCGCGATCAACTCACTGCAGGACAACTTGCTGTGGCCAACGCGCCACGGGACAATTCAACATTGCTAGGACTTCACGCTCTGGCTCATGTCAGCCTTCTAACTTGAGAAGGTTCAAAATTAAAGCAAGACAAGGTCCACTGCAATTTACTTTTCCCTCTCTTAAGTTATCCTGCATTGAATTTCCTATGGTGATTTATCCCATGGCAAGTTGGCTGAAGCAAGTTGTCCTGCAGTGAGTTGGTCGCGGCAAGTTGGCTGAGGTGGATTGGCCACAGGAATTGTCCAGTTCAGGTTCTGATACCTATCTAACTGTTTTAAAAGAGAGAGGGCAAGATCTACTGATAAAAAGCTTTAAGTTAGTTTTGTATGTATAAAATGTATATGTATGTATATACACAGGTCTGCCAGTAATGCTGTAAAATATTATGGACTAAATTTGAAAATATGAGAATAAATGATATATTATTCCCCACAGAAAGGAGAAGCTGAGATGGTTAAAATGATTCTTTTATTCAAATAAAAGAATACATTTAATTTTGTCTCTAGTTTGAAATTGCTTCCGGATTTTGTACACTAGACAGACTTATTATTATAGAAATGGCTTGTATATACTATTGTGTAAAAGCAAAAAGTTGTGGTTGTAACTTTTTATTGTTACAGTTATTACCTTCAACTGTGTCAAAGAGAGATGGAAGTTGATGCCTTTTCTCTTTTTTTTCTCCCGTTACACTATACCTCCTCTTTCCCCCTTCTTCTCCTTTTACTTTTCCATGTATTTTTTTCTTTGTATTTTATACTTTGATAAACTAATTTCAAAAATTAAATCGAAAAAAGAGGGGGAGGTGGAAAGATATAGAGAACAGTTTGTTTTCCTATATGAAAAAAAAATCTATTATTTGTCAATCATGTCATTTATGTAATGGAGAAGATGACAATGATAACTTTGGATGAATAAGGCACAGGATTTCATGTAACAACTTTTCATATATTGGTCAAGGAATCTGGTGGAAGGAAAAGTCCAAGGTGGCTGAACTTTTCTAGAATAAGTCGTGTTTTTTTTCTTTTTTTCATAAAAGGAAAAAATAACCTAATTGGCCATTTGAATCCTCTAAAAATTTTCCCCACTACCAAATGGGCAGAGATGCCAGCCAGAGATCTCTATTGGAAAAGTTCTAGACTCTGAATGAAGAAGCATGAAAGACACTTTGTGTAAGGGATGAAGGTGTCAAAATAAGGACTAGTGCTGGTCAGACCAAAAAGTTATAAAACCAGCCTCTTATGAGAACCAGAATTAAGGCAAAGTCACTTTAAGATTTTTTGTAATACTTTCTTCCTTTCCCAGGCTTAATTTATGTTTTGTTAACTGCCATATTCCTTCTACAATGTCAGCTATATGATCCTGTTTATGCTGATATATGACTTTTTTGTTGGCAATGAAACAACTTACATAGCAGTATCAAGTCTTTTAAGAATAGAGATTTATATTTCAGCCTGATCTGAAATTTGACCCATATTGGGCTGCCTATCCCAGAAAATGGGACAGCTTTCTTTTTTGCCCTTGGTTTCAACAAAAACTCTAAGTATGGATTTATAAAACATCTGACAACCCTGAAGATGATGTGAGCTAATACAGATTTCTATATTCCAACTCCTGAGACAAAGGTATTAGTACAGGTATTCCTTGAGTTACAACAGTTCAATTAGTGACTGTTCAAAATTGCAATCCCCCTCGATCTTCCGGTAGCGCTCTCCTCAAAGACGTACTGAAGACCGCGATCGTCCACGGCTTTGATCCATGCTGCTCCGTCTGAGAGCCCCGTCCACCTGTTTTTGGGGCTGGAACCACCCGATAGGGGTGGCAAAGAAGGGGGAGACCACCAGCTGGTCCACATCTCCCCTCCCTAGCTAGGCATTTTACTCCCCTCCAAAGACGACCATAGCGGTGGTAAAATGGCCACCCTGAAGATGAAAAGCTGACTGGGACAAAGACTGTGCAGGAGCGGTGAAGGAGGACAGTATGGAGACTGGATCAAAGAATCACAATAAATGGACATAAGGTACCCTGGAATTAAGAGATTAAGAATTTTTTAAGAAATAGAGTCAAAGTGGCAACCAGAGAAAGTGAAAAAAAAATTGACAGCTGAAAGTGGCTTTGAACCTTGAAAGGAGTTATACTCAAGGAGGAAGTCAGAAAATATTTGTTTAAATTGGATAATATATGAATTGGCACCAAATAGGCATAAAAGCTGAACTTGAATGTGCTAAAAAATTGAAAATTTGGACTTATTGGACTTTCAAAACCTAAAAGCTCTAAATAGAGAAAAGAAAGTAGGAAAATAAAAGGGTGTGCGTGTGTAAATTGGACATAATAGAGAGAGCCATCTAATGGTAAAAGGAAAATTAGTGACTATTTTCTTTAAAAAAGGAGGTCTGGTTCTTGAAAAAGTAAAACTTGTTATAAAACAAGAGGAACTTTGTTGCAATAAAATAGAGACCTGCAAAGTGAAAGTGGAAATAAATTTAAAGAAGACAGAATGGAAAAAAAATACTTCGGGACTGTTTGGTAATTACAGTTAAAATTGAATGTATGGACATTGGACTATTTAACAACCTGGGGAAAATTGGAAAAAAAAGGATCTAATAATAGTAGACTGTTGGAAATAAACATTAAAGACGTTGGTGGAGTTAAATTACTGGACAATTGATTTGGACCTAACCACTAAAGAAAGGAACAAAGAAGATTTAAAAGAAGTGTACAAAAATGGCAGAACTTTTTTCGGAAATAAAAACAGAACTAAGAAATATAAAGGAAATACTATGGGAAAGAGAAGAAACATGCTGCACTGCCTTACAATTTATGAAAATGGTGATTTTGGAGAACAAAGAACAAGAAGAAGTGCCAAAAGGGGAGGAGTTGGTTACAGAAAATGCCAGCTTTAATCAACAAATGCAACAACGAACATTGAAATGGAAGGGGGGGAAATGGAAATTATACCCTGGAGGTTTGAGGAGACAATTAAAAAGGAAAAGGTTTGGAAAGCCAAACGAAGAAAAAGGAAACAGCAAAAACGGAAATTACAGAAGAAAGCATTAAAGAGAGAGAGGGAGATAAAAGAGTAAGAAATGGGAGGGAAAAACAAGGGGAAAAAGAGGTAATAAGAAAAAGAACCAGAGAGAAAGGGGATATGGGAATCAAATAAAAAGAAATTGCTTAGTCACGAGACACAAACATAATGGGTAGCTATGGATCTAAAAAAAGGGATTCTGCAAGGGACTGGGTAGAAATATTAATATATTTGAAATGTTAAATGATTTAGAAAGTAGCTATACTGATAGTTCTTTTTTGGGACTGTTATTGGATTATTTGCTATTTAAATTATACATAGATATAATTAGAATAAAAATGAAAAGGGGGAGATATGAAAGTACTATGAAGATTGTTATACAAACTAAACCAACATCAGTTTCTATGATATGATATTTGGAAGAATAACTGAATTAAAAGATAACTAAGGTAAATGCCATGTGGAATCTTTTTAAAGTATATATAAATCATGTAGTAGCTAAGAGATTATTATTATTAATTTAAAGTGATAATTAAAATAATGACATGTAAAATAAAATAATATGTTAAATATTATTATGAACAAGGGGAACTAATTAAATGATGTATAAAATAAAGGGGTGGCACACAAATTAGTAATTAATGGGGGAGGCTTTTGAATTTATTAATTATTGGAGTTATAATGGAATTTTTTGAATAATGAACCAAGAATATGCAATGAATTTACAAATATGACAGATACAAGTATAAGTACAAGGAGTATTGAATTAGAAATAAGAATTTTTAAAATTATATAAAGAAATTTGTATTAAAAAGAGAATAATTGAAGAAAAATAGAAAAAGTTTAAGACATGAAGAGAAATATGTGGAATAAATGTGAAGAATATTAGAGAAAATTTATAGAATTCATAAATGTAATGATATGATATGAAATGAATATGTAACTTTAAATATTGTATAAAGAATTTGTATTAAAAAGATAAGAGAATATTTGAAGAAAAAATGGAAAAATTAAGATATAAATAGAAAATACATGTAATGATATGTTATGAAACTGAGTATGAAAGGCGAAGATGTAACTAAGGTCATGTTTGTATGGAAATGTAAAAATCTGGAACCAAAATGTTCACTAAAAGAGACAATTTATGAAATATAAAAAATAAAAAACTTTGGGGGAAAAATTGCAGCCCCCTAAAAAAAAGTATTTACTCGGTTCCGAAGTTGCGTATATTGTAGCACCACAGCAGTCATTCATCCTTATGACCAAGCACAGAGACGGAGCAATATGGCCCCTGCCTATTCCCCCTTCATCCTTCCCTGCTGGGTCTCCACAGGCACTGGAACCTGCTTTGCTAGCATCCCGGATTTCATTTGCTCTCCCAACCCCAATTCCCTTTGTTTATTTACTTTTCAAAGAGCTACAGAACTCCAAAAGAGGCTGACCCATGTGGCAGAAAAGCTGGAGTCTTTTATTCAGATGCTGGTGAAGCTGTAAGAACATGAGATCTAAGGAAAAGAGCTTTGCCAGCATCTGAATAAAAGACTTCAGATTTTCTGCCATTGAGGCCAGTGTCCCTGAAGGCTTCATTTGGGCCCAGCCTGAGCAGCATCAAAGCAACCTCCTGCTTGCTGCTGACTAGTTGGTTTGAATGAGCAGCTTCAGAGATTGGGACATGAAGGCAGTGGCAGTAGCCAATCAACATGATTCAGCTCAATGACACAAAGGAAACATGGGAAAGCAACTATGGGGATCCCAAGGAACTATAAGCGAGCATGAGGCATCTCAGTGGGTCGGAGGACACTTTGGTGGCCTGTTTCAGCACTAGGTCCCACATGGCCTTCCTGCCAGCCATGCTGAAGAGGTGGGGCATCAAAGCAGGCACTGGAAAAGACTTGTCTGTATTTGCTTAGGTTTAGATTGTATAGATACAATCTACGTTATAAACTACAATGTACAATCTACAAGTGATCTCTACTAGATTATCTAATATAAAAATATTCTTAATGTCAAAGGGGTACATTATATGTTGCATTTATTGATTTAAAGACAGCTTTTCACTCAATTCACAGAAAAAGATTCTGGGCAAAGTTTATCACATCCTGTAATGGAATGTATGGATGACCTTGGGGAAAGAGAAGAAGAGATGCTCCCTAGGAAACAATCAGACAAAAAAGGCAGGAGGCTGCAGTTGCTTAATAGTCAGATAAAGAAACTTAGCAAAGGCCCTCTGTAATAGATCAAATAATTAAAAGCGGAGGCAGGAGGTCTTTGCTTTCGATTGGCGAGATTCTGTTAATGTAGCCTTACAATAAAGTGAATTAGTTCATCTTATTGTGTATCCTGTCAGATTTACCAGGGAGTGATGACACATCCTTTATATTTTGTCAGCTTCTACTTGAAACTTCACAAAAGCACTCAAATGTTTATTTACTTGACTGTTTATTTAATCATGCAGTTGATCATTTTTTTGCCTCCTTTGTTGTTCTAGTTATAGATGTTGATGGTTTTTACACTGTCACAAATAAATGATGAAAAAATGACCAGTCTAACTGGAACAGGCATCAGAGTTTAATTCACTGAATAGTATGTGTAGCCCCAAAAAACTAAGTGCTGAATTTCCAATATTGAAGGGCAAGTGATAACTGTTATGAGCAAATACACATGAAAATAAAATCCTTGCAGCCTTGTTCATATGCATGATGTGTCTTATTCAACTTCAGTCATGGAAAATAATACTAAACTGAAAAGGTCTTTAATATATATCAGGAAAAGGTTTCTTTTCAAATCTTCTATATAAACTCCTCCCTTGCCCTGAAGACAGCATTTCTTGAACAAACAAAGAAAATAATGGTTTTCATATAGTCTTTGAATCCTGGCTGTTACTCATTAATACATTCAAATGTATAGTGAGACAAAAAGGAGCCATAACTCATCTACTGTTTCGGTTCACTAATCTCATTTTTCTCAATATCCTGCCCTATCCACAGGGATATCAACTTTAAAAATATTCCTAATACGATTTACAAAAAAAAGGGTAGAATTTGTTTAACTGTGGTCAGCAAATGCCACTTTAAATCAAAGCTTACATGCTATTCTCAAGCAAAGTGATTCAATAACTTTTCACTAGTGAAAAGTTATGGAGCAGAAAACTAGTTACGAAACAAGAATCAAGCTTACTTTTATGAATTCCCTTGATTCACAAGTATCATGTATACATAATATTGTTAGGCATATTGTCTCATTTGACATTACTGGACATAGTAGGAATATCAGTTTTAGTACATTATTAGAAGCTTAAATAGTCCATTTAAAAATCTAAAAAAATATAACAGGTATTGGAGCAATGTTATATTTTACTGTGGAAGGTTTGCCAAAATATAAACCAGAGACTTTTAGGCAACTCACAGTTAAACGTAAGAATTTGGGCTTATGAGTAATGGGAAGCAATGGGAAGTTTAATCTGTTATTAAACAGGATAGTGCAATCCACTTATACATGTGCAAAAGGAAAAAGCCCTGTAACTACCTGAGAAATATAAGACATTGTTATTTTCAAGAAACTGCATCTACTTTGACACTGCCAAGAATTGCAGTATTAATCCTCATAATAAGTAGATATAGGGCGCATACAAGTAATATTTATTATAGCCTTTGGCCAATCAACAAAAAGCAACATATCCTATAGCTGAAGTGTGATACTTATATAAAATTCCTTCACCAAAGCCTATTTGAATGTGTTTCCCTCATCCATCCTGGAGAAAAGATTTTCAAAGCAGTAATCTTTTAATGGTAGACTGGCAAGGCAAAAACTGTCCATGCCTGCTAAATTTCTAACTTCTCTGAAAAGGTTCTGATATTTCCTTGAATACACCAGAAGAGGTTCTAATTTCTATTTTTTTTTTTAGATGGGTGCTCAAAAAGGGTGTCATACTAACATTACATCAAAATCTATCTTATTTGAACTTTTTAAAATAAAAATAATTAATATCCAATAGCACTATCATAAAATTTACCCTTTACAACCCGTATTCTGTATTGAAGTTCTATATTGCCAAATAATCTTGCTTGTTGGGGCTTGTAAGAGCTATTTCTCTTCACACGGACAACACAAAGAAACTTGGCACTATTTTAGTTTTTTTGAGGCCTATATCTGTAGTTAAACAAGTTATGTGCCACAATTTCCACCAGCAAACATGGGGACATTCTATGATAAAATATATTTTGGTCCACTGTTTCTTTTTAATTGGGATGATCAATATGTGACTCCCTGCAGTCTCCTACTGAGATTGTGTCAGTGAAACCCGGAGGCAAATTGGCTGAATTTGGGACCATGTTTTTGAATTTGGGGTGTTTAATGCATTCTATTCTATCCTTATAATTTCCTGAAAAGCTACAAAATGAGCCAACAATGTGTAAGTCTTGTGTCCCAAGAAGATCTGGAGTATGAATTCTGTCCACCCATCTTGAAAGTTATCATAACACTTATGTTCACAGAGTCATTAAAATCTCTGCTACTTTGTGCTCAAAAGCTCTAATCTCAGAGAGATACTCTTATCTAATCAGGAATATCAAAGTCTGTCACTAGAAAGTTACCACTGCGATTTGTCATACCTGTTACTATATTCATTTCTTTTAATAGCAATCCATTATAAACAGATATTTTGCAATATTTATATTTGCATTTTATTGTCATATGGATAAAACATCCATAAATAAAGATTTACAGATACAGAAAATGACAGACTAAACAGAGGCATTGAGGAATTGTTAAACAAGGGAAGTTTTAAATGCTTTAGTCTATTTATAAAATTAAGTATGACAAGACTGGTGTTATTAGTACATAGTGAGAATTGGATTATTTCTAATGTTCCAAAAGGTACACTGCATTAAGACCTTACTCCCAAAATATCATTGAAATTGGGCTAAAGAATAGTAACTGAATGCTACATTAATTAAGTAGAAAAGGTATAGTCACCTGGCAGAACCAAAGTTACTTCTACATAAGAATGCAGGAGTAACTTAAATATTAAGACAGATTAGCTCAAGAGCTACATTTGCAATGTTATAAGAAATATCTCATAATATTATTAAAGTCTTTTGAAAGACTGTAAAGACTACCTGTGTATATTACATTTATATGAATATACAACAATGAATATGTTCTATTGTAAGAAAAGAGTTTATCATTTTCATTAAATGTTGGCCAAATAGCCCCAATGGGAACAATAAAACTTGCAGGAGAGTGGGGAGAAGGAGGGGGAGAGAACGAGAAGAAGAACAAGAAGAAGGAGAAATCTGTTGCTCTTATTTGTGAGCAGAAGCATCCTTTGGCTAGAACTCTCCTCTGCAAATAGATTTAATCTATCCATCTAATCTTAAAGGTCAGGATGCATTCTTGCTTCCCTTGTCTGTGTTATCCATAAATAATCAACACACAGTCTTAAAATAGGAAGTTAATTGATCCTTTTCCTGGCTTTTCCTGAATTATATGTAAGGACCCTGAATGTGTAAGAATAAAGAAAATAATACATTGAGTACACATTTCTGTTTTGTATTATTCTTGAAGATCAAGCAAGATTGTAAAATATACTCTCTGTTATTTCATATGCATAGACAAATAGTTAAGGGTATTTTTCAATCCTGGGGATTATGTACAGTGGCTTTACAAATGAAGGAAATTAAGTTCTAAACCAGGAATAAACACGATGTAATATTTATCACATGAAGCACCTAATATACTCCACTTCACATAACTTATGAAAAATTATGGTGATGACATAGAATCTCAGATAAAAACAGCTACATCTGAGAATATTTTGCTATCCTTCATATTACAACCTGAGAGTTTTAAGAACAATTCTTATAAAGCACGGATTTAGTCATCTTATTTGCTTTGATAAGATTTTTCAAGATAAACCTGAATACAACTGTGCTGCAATGCATTAATACAAAATGTAATCAATACAAAGCAAATGCTAATTTGCCTGAAGGTTTGAGAAATATATCATAATCAAAATAATCACAACTCCATCAAAACATTTATGGATAGATGTAACTGTGACTTAAGTTTACACTAAAATAAACCTATCCACTTATACCTTAGTATGATAAAATTGCATCTCATGGGAGAAATGAAACCATATTTTGTCCCATCACACTACTGATTTTTTTTCAGATCCAAATTTCTCAGAAAAGGATTACCATATGTTCATACGTATGTATATAAGTCTGCTTATATACACTCACACTCGTTCATATATAACATATATTAAAGACTACATACAATATACTTGTCATTCTATTAGAAAATGTAGATTAGAGGTCAAGATAATAGATCATTCAGTAATAACACAAAGGGCAAAGGGCAAAATGTAGTAGATCTTAAGATCATACAGGCTAATACTGCAAATTTAGTGTTGATGTTATTTATGTATTACATTAGGAACTCATTAGCCACTCTGCACTTCCTGTCAGGTCATCAAGAATATTTAGGCACACCCAAACATTTTTCTTCTGTAACTACTTCTTGACATGGAAAAGGTTTATCCTGGATGAACCTTTAGGATGATATGGTTTCTGTATCTGTCTGATCCTAGAAACATACATGTGGCTGAAATGAGATGCAGATAGTGTTGGGTTGTATTCCAAGCACTTTTTCCAAATCGAATCTGAAGCATTAGGAGATAAATATTAATACAGTTTTTGTCTAATATTAATAACACTTAATTTGCAGGTTAACACTTTTGAACCATTCATAAACTTACAGATGGATGGCACCATAAACATTGAAACGTATGTTTGGTTTATAAAAGTATTAATACAATCCCTATGTACAATTTTTGCATTTCAAATTATTAACAAATATAGTTAAAAAAGATCTTGTATCTTTCATATTTTGTTTCTATGTGTGTGTTCATGTGTATATTTTAAT
Organism: Notechis scutatus; assembly: GCF_049901735.1. NCBI lineage: Eukaryota > Metazoa > Chordata > Lepidosauria > Squamata > Elapidae > Notechis > Notechis scutatus. The sequence continues at coordinate 235,747,780 of NC_142010.1, forward strand.
GTATACAGAACACTGATTTTCCCATTTACTGTAGAAGGTACGTAGAATACACAAACTGAATTCAAGTTATAATTTGTTAGATAATTATCTTGAACAAATGAAATTCAGAGAATTTTTGGTTAAAAAAATCTAAATACCATAGTATAATCATATAAATACTCAGTACTTACAGTTATATTGTCAAGGAGCCTGGCCATGTGTTTAATTATTTCACTATGGTGTGCTGGTTGTGTTTGCAGCAGCTTCTTAATTACTACTATGCTTTCTGCTACTACTATTTCTGGTAAAATAAAAGAATAAAATACATTTTTAAAAGATATGCATCATAGTCAAATAATTAGAAAATTTGTATTTATTTCTAAAATATGTTGTGACAAAACAGAATATCCTCTAATATTCAGCTTAGTAGTTTGTGAATATCCTGCACTTCTGCAGAACAGTAAATCTATTAGGACAGTCAGTCTTATCACTGTGAACAAAGTTGTTTGTTTTTAGTCAAGACTGGATACCAGTTCCACAAAATCAGGCAAGATGAGTGGGGCAATATAAACTTTGATAGTTTTGAGTTTATGACCCCGAGGAATTGGATATGTTTGATTTGAATGTGAATTTAAACAGGTTACAAGGACATAGAAAAAGATATTGCACTAGACACACAAAAGAAACCAGCTGATGTCTGAATAATTAAAAGGGATATACAAATAACAAATAAAGTGACCTAGATAACTTTCCGATATTGGATTTACAGAAGAGGCTTGTTAATGCTTTGAAGGATTTTGGAGAGAACTATGTTCAGACTAAATCTAAACAAGATGGAGTTGCTGTTCATCCATAGGGACCTTGGCCTCCCAGTTGTTGCTGTTGATGGGGTCATAGCCCATTGATGGAGAAGTCTGGAACTTGTGGGTTCTCTTCAAGTTAAAGCTCCTACTTCAACAGCAGGATGAAGGGTCTGGTCAGGGAGATATTTGCCCAACTTCACTGGTATGCTAGTTCTTGGACAATTTAGTCCAGGAAACAGAAACTCCTGCTCTTGTCAAATGGTCGAATTAGGTAACTGTCACAGATGCAGCTGGTATAATTGCAGAAGATAGACTGCTGGTAGATGGACCTAACTAATACAGAATAACACTGATTTTTTAATTATTTAGTTGGTTGTCAATTGGCTTTGACTCATGGTTTTGTGCAGACTACAGTGTGCACATGTGTCATCTCTCCTGTGGAAGCTGCATTGGTTGCTGATTTGCTTCCAGATGCAATTCAAAGTGCTGGTTGTCACCTTTAAAGCTCTTCATGTCTTGGGATCAGGTTATCTGAGGGATAACCTCTTCCGAGGTGGTAAAATGAGGACCCAGCTTATTGGGGTCAATATGCTTACTTCATAAACCGCTTAAAGAGGGATATAAAGTACTGTGAAGTGGTATATAAGTCTAAATTTATTATTTGATTATTTTCTTCTATTAGTTTTATTTTATATACAGTATATGATGTTTTTATATTTGTGTAAGCCACCTTGAGTTGCCATGTGCAAATAGGCGGCAATATAAATTTTCTAAAATAAATAAATAAATTCAAATTGCCAGATACTATCAATGAAGTACTTCAAGACAAGGTATTACATTAGGGAACGCATTAGCTAAAGTGACTCTGCTCTTCCTGTCAGGTCATCAATGCACCTCTTTCATGAAATGAAGTGACATGGATTGGACTAGGTTATATTCTTTTCAGTTTATTTGTACTTTATTTTTATACTATAAGCCCAAAATCAATTGGAGGCAGGTGTGCCAAAATCAAATAACTAATAAAATTGTGAAACTGGTTCAGAGTAAAAAAAAAAAATCATGATAAATAGGTTGGTATGTAAGTAAACAAATAAATTAAATAGTGAAAAGAGATGGAAAAGATACTTAAGCACACTCACAACTTTTATTTTTCTTCTATAACTACTTCTCCAAATGGAAAAGATTTGCCCTGGATTCTAAGTACATTTGTGCAATGGAATTTAAGGAAGAGAGCAGCAGATGGACATAATTATTTCTGTCTATTAATTCTTCTCTACAAATCCCCCCTTCCTGAAATTTTTTGATTTAGGAAATATTGCTATTCAGAAGACATTGTTGAAATCTGTAACTTTAATATAACTATAAAATAATGCAAATATGAAGCTATATTTTGAAACACATACTTATGTGTGTAATATCGGAAATAGCAAAATAAAGTACTTCAGCATTTGAAAAGACAGATTTTAATAGTCAAAGTGGTATAATTGCACAGAAAAGCATCAGTAATAATTTGGACACCCAATGAGACTATAAATATACTACATATCTCTGATTTTTCTGATCTATATATTAAAGAAGAAAATGAATTATGAACTCTGTGCATATTTATTAATGGCTAGTTTAAACAGGTTTATATGCTTCTTTAGTAACACAAAAAGCTCACATTTCTCTGCTTATAGCACCCTCTGTAGTACAGCTACTTTAATGCAACAGTGGAAAATGAATTTATATTCTATATGAAAGCCTGGATATTAGTACATCAAGGTTAATCTTTGCAAAAAAATCAGAATCATTTTAAAGATTCTGAAATAGGTGCAATGCTACTATTTGTCCTACACTCATGTTGTTTAGGGGAATTGACATTTCTCTGTAGTCCTCTAATAAGGTTCTACTATAGAATGTTACTAGAAAATAAAAGTGTTCATTCATTCAGAAGACAAAATGGAATAATTAACTTACCATCCCTATTGGACAGCAAACATACCAAGCCATTTAGGCACGTGTCAGTCACTTCTGAGATGTTGGTTGCACATCTGCCTATTGCCTGGATTGTAGCTGCAGCAAATTGCTTATCTTGGCTTTTCACATAGGTCTGAAGAAAACAAGAAATTCATTATCTCATCAGTTTAAGAAAGCCATACCTCGGAAACTAGCTTCAGTGCTTAGTAACAGTTGTGGGGATAGAGGATGTGCAAGCTGTAGTTATTCAAAACATATCAGAAGGAATCAGTCTATTTTCATGTATAATAGTAATGCAGAGTAACTCAATAACAAGTATTAGTCTGAGCACAAAAATAGCTTGGTTCATATGTTGTTTCAGAAATGTTTCAATCTATTAAATTAGCATAGCCTAAGGAAAGCCAGACAAGGAAAAAAATACTTTGAAGGAACATAAATTATGGGTGCCTTTACATATATGGCCACTAACAACCAGTTTAGTTTAAATCTGAACATCAGAGATAATGGCATAAATAAAAATATAAATAGAGCACAAACCTGAAATTCTCTAAGAAGAGTTGATATATTAGCTTCATTTGCTAGGTTAGTTAAAATTTCAAGCTAGAAAACAAGGTAAAATGTTAAATAATAGGGATATAACAATTATATTCTATTTCTTATAAACCATTGAAAACTGTAAATATAAGATAGTCTTGTAAAATTAAAAATGGGAAGATATAAGCTCTAATTTTGTATCTGCTAAAACAATATTTTTTCCAGAACTGAAGAAATCATACTAAAGACAATATAATTTCTATCTATGCATCATAAAATATTTTGCACTGAAGGAAGTCCTAAACTCATGCTAGGCAAGCTGAAGCTTTTACGTCAGTTATGGAAGCTTCCTAATATAGAATAGAATAAAATAAAATTCTTTATTGGCCAAATATGATTGGACACATAGGGAATTTGTCTCCAGTGCATAAGCTCACAGTGTATATATAAACAGCAATATGTCATAAATCATAGTTACAATAAATTTTAATTATAAAAAATTATAAAAAATATTTCTGGTCTTCCAGAAGCATTATCAACACTTATTAAAAATAAAAGATGGCTGAGACCCAGTGCTTTGACCATGTGTCTACCTACCAAAACAAACGCAAAAGTTAAAGTGGGTTAATATTTAATCCAGGAAGACTAGAAAAAACCAAGATTCCAATAGTAGCATTCAAGCAACAAAATTACTGTGGCTCTTTCCTTCTAGATTTTCAGAATTTAGAAACCTTTCATTTGTGAAGATCTTACAAATTGATCTTGAGTAAAAATAGATCTGTAATCAAATCTCCTGTTTCTCAACTACTTGAGGGGGAAGACCTCAAGTGATGATACCACTGTTTAACACTTGCTTGTGACTCAGCTGTTTCATCCATCCATTCTGGTCATTCTTGATGTGTTGCACTGCAGGTTATTAGGAATAGGGTACTTCTTCCATCTCTTTTGATCAAGTAAGCCCTCAGTTATTGATCTTATGATATTAGTCACTTATATAAGTATCTGCTGCCTAAGACTAGGCTGGGAAATATTTGAAGAGATAGATAAGCTATCCATATCTCCAACCAGTAAGTACAATGAGAAACTTTCTGTCCAAAGCATTTTCTCTGTATTATCAGTCAAGAACATTTATTCCTCTCTCAAAAGAGTTCCAATTCATCACTAATGCTAATAATTAGACTTCCTAAATCATCCCCTTGGAAAAAAGTGAAACCTTTATTTAATAATCTGCTATTTTATGTACAACATACAAAAACTTTGTTTGGACTTAACTTCCTACCCCATCCCTGCGATAAAGGGCATGTTTGTTGTTTCTGAAGTTCTACAGTACATAGATTGTAGCCATTTTTGCATGTGCATTAGCGTTTTCCTTTTATACATTTACAAGTCACTTTTTCCCAACCCAGAAAAAGGGAGGTGCTTGAGCTCTCCAGTGCTGCCTGTCTTCTTCTTGAATGTAGAGCAGAAAAAGAAGAGATCTTGAATGAAGTGGTTCCTTTGCATAACTTCAGTGTATATACCATTTCCTCCATGCTGTTTTCTTAACATGATTCTTCATTAATCACCTCTTCCTGAGAGAACATCAAGTTCTGGTTTCAGTGTCCTATTCTCCCTCTTACTCTGTTCTGCAGAATCCACTTGGAGTGAGTCACTTGGGTAACTTCTTGGTGTGTTTTTCTTGGGGATTGATGAAAGACTAAATGGAAGAGTCTTGAACTAACACTTATTTGGGTAGTAAAAATATCTCATGAATGTTCAATGAAATGTTGAATGGAAATTTGACATATGTCTGTAACAGATCTATGAAAAACAACATGTCTCTTGGGTGAGTTGCTTCTGCTGTAAATCTCAGTAACTAGATTCACATATAAAAACGTATTTATTTTTAAAGATTAACTATAGGGTTAACATATTAGCAAAATACTAAGTATACCTTTAATGTCTTGATCATAGTTGGATCAGTTGACCTAATATAAAAACTCTTCAAGTAAGGCTCAAACAGCCCCTGGATGGGGGAAAAAATACAACAAGAAATCAATGTCAAAAAATGTGGAGATCAAAATGAAGTATTTTGAATGTATAAAGTCAATATGTCAAACCTTGCGCTGGATCGACATTGTTGCTATATTCTGGAGAACAATATACTGTACTTCCCTAAAAGTGAATGAAATATGATTAATATCTTGCTTAATTATTTCTTCATGAGAACTATGTAATGAAAAATAAACTGAATATAAAATGATAAGACAATGCTTTTTTATAGAAATATTAGTAAGTTACTTACATATATATTTTATACAACTGAATTTGACAAATATTATTTACACAGTAACTCATAATATGAATACCGTCATAAGTGTATGCAGAAATGCAAGGGGTTAGTTATATCCACAATTAAAACTAATTTTATTAGAAGATGAAAGCTATACTGAAATGACTAAAATCTTATTCCATTGATAGAACAGTAATTTTATTCAATATTACTGAAAATATTATAATAGACTCCTAAATTTGCATGTGAAATCCCTGATTAAACCTAGATTCTCAAATTAAATTTAAAGATTATCTTGTTTGATTTCATTTTAATATGCACCAGTAATGTGGAAAATATAAGGATTGACAAGAAATAGCATTTAGTAGTAGTAAAAGAGTTTAGAGAAATCTTGTGGTCCATTATTCTTATTCCACATAAGGAGATCGCAATATTGTTTAGTGATTTTTTTGGTTTGGTAGAACAGAGTTCCCCAACCTTTTCAGCTTTACGGACTGACGGAGGGGAGTGGGAGAAGGGATGGGTCAGCATAAGCACTGGGCAAATGCACATGTGCAACTCCATTTGCGAGAGTGGCAGGCACATACACCTGCCACTCACGCAAATGGAGCGCCATCTCCGTGGTACGGTTCTGAAAGGCTCAAGGCCAGGTAGGGGTTACAGTCTGGGAGCTGGGGACCCCGTGGTAGAATATATGAACCAACCCCACAACAGAAACTAGTATAACTCTAATGAATACCTTTCTAGATCATGTTAAGCCAAAACTAAAAAAATATAGCTCAGTTTTGTTTCATATGAATTAGATATGTAGTTGTAACAATTTCTGAGACTCAAGCAAATTTATACTTAATGTGCTACTATATTATTATCTATATTAGTTCCTCTAAAAGTTTGATAAAATCGTTCATTCAGAATATAATGGTACTCTAATATTCATACGTCCACACAAAAATCAACACAACGATGTGATCCCCAATTATAACTTCAAAAAAGGCAATTATGATCTTATCGACAACGATCTCTCATCTCTTGATTGGCAATTTCTATTCACTGGATACAATACTGTTGAAGACCATTACAACATATTTTTACTTGAAGTCAAAAGAGTCCTCAAACTATATGTACCAATAAAAACCAGAAAAAAAACAGATTACTCATAACAATAAGGAAGCTTCAATCCCAAAAGAGATCACTTTGGTGGAAAAACAAATCTGGTTACGTTGTCAACTTCAAAAGCCGATACAAAAATTTATGCCACCAGATAAAGACTGAATGCACCAATTATCACATTAAACAAGAGGAAAACCTTCTATGCACCAATTCCACCTGTGCTTTCTAAAATTTTGTAAACAACAAACTAAAAGACTCAAGGTCCATCCCACCCCTGAAAGGACCTAATCGTAAAGACTGCAATGATGACACCATTAAAGCCAACATCTTTAACACATTTTTTGGCTCAGTATTTGTAAACAGCAATGGATCATGCCCAGTATTTCCTAGTCGAACCACAGACAACTACAATGATCTAATACATATCGATTTTATAGAAGACAATGTTGAAAAAGCACTACGCAATCTAAAACCATCTCTATCTATTGCACCAGATGGAATATGTGCCTACTTCTTAAAAAAGCTATCCAATGCCATAGCAGAACCTTTAAGCATAATCTTTGAAAAATCTTTCAGGACCAGCTCCTTGCCAAAACTATGGTCACAAGCCACGGTCATCCCCATCTTCAAAAAGGGAGACCCCAGCCTAGTTGAAAATTACAGACCAATCTCTTTATGCTGCGTTACCTGTAAAGTCATGCAATCAATTATTAACCAATCCATTATCCTCCACTTAGAGACAAACAACCTACTCTCTAATAAACAATTTGGTTTCAGAAAAAAGCTATCCTGCAATCTGCAACTCTTACACTGCAAAAACATATGGACTACACAACTCGATCAGAGCAAAGCAATAGACGCAATTTACATAGATTTCTGTAAAGCCTTTGATTCAGTGGTACACGACAAACTACTCCTAAAACTAAAATCTTATGGTATCTCTGGACACCTGCATAACTGGATAGAAGCATTCCTGTCAAACAGACAACAAATGGCCAAATTGGGAATGTCCTATCAAATTCTGTACCTGTCAATAGTGGTGTCCCTCAAGGCGGTATTCTAGGACCAACTCTCTTCATACTCTACATAAATGACCTCTGTGATCATATTAAGAGCAACTGCGTCCTCTTCGCTGACGATGTAAAGCTATTCAACACCATAGACAATACTGCTACCCTTCAAAAAGGCCTTGACTATGTATCAGAATGGTCAAACAAATGGCAACTTCAAATCTCAACAAACAAATGTCTTACATACTGGCAAAAAAAAACCCAGAAAATAAAATACAGGCTGAATAGTCAAGACCTTGTTGATGATCCAAACTCTGTCAAGGACCTTGGAGTATTCATCTCTAATGATCTAAGTGCTAGAGCCCACTGTAGCTACATAGCCAAAAAGGCATTAAGAGTTGTTAACCTAATCTTACATAGCTTTTTCTCTGGTAATATTACACTACTAACTAGAGCATACAAAACATTTGCTAGACCAATACTTGAGTAGAGCATCAGTCTGGAACCCACATTACGTATCTGATATTAACACAGTTGAGAAAGTCCAGAAATATTTCACAAGAAGAGTTCTACATTCCTCTACTCGTTGCAGAATACCTTATGCCACCAGACTTGAAATTCTAGACCTAGAAAACCTAGAACTACGCCGCCTTTGGTCCGATCTAAGTATAAAAAATCATACATCGCAATGCCCTACCAGTCAATGAATACTTCATCTTTAACCATAACAACACAAGAGCAAACAATAGATACAAACTTAAGGTTAATCACACCAAACTTGATTGCAGGAAATACGACTTCAGCAACAGAGTGGTCGGTGTCTGGAATACTCTACTTGACTCTGTGGTTTCTTTCCCAAACCCCAAAAACTTTAACCTTAGACTTTCTACGATTGACCTCACCCCTTTCCTAAGAGGTCTGTAGGGGGCGTGCATAAGCGCACCAACGTGCCTACCGTCCCTGTCCTATTGTTTCTTTTATTTTTCTTATGTGTATCCATGTATTCATAACTATGTTTTTACTTATACCTATTATCTTGTAAGCAATTGACAAACCAAATAAAATAAAAATAAAATAATTGATAGCTACTGGCCTACTGCATATCTGGTCTAATATTTCAAAATTATATATACTCCACAGTTGGGATGATCAATAGCAGCTAACAAAAATAAATAAATTTTATTTACCTGTTACTCCGTAGTAAACGCACTAGGGACTTAGCAACTATACCAGCTTCAGAGTTGGGTGCCACATGCCAATAAAGTTGTGCAACTGCCATCACCACCTTTAAAAAAATAGCCATTATTTGCTAATGATCAGATTCATCTATAGAATATGTTAATTCCCTTGGTATTTTGAAAGAACATTTGTTATTTTTCTTTTTAAAACTATGTTCTATTTGTCAGATTAATTAATAGCATCTGACTCACCAACTACAACTGGCTGGCTTACATAAGATTGAAACAAAAATACAGAAAATAACAGAGAACTGAAAAAACAGAAAATAACATAATTGAGGCTGATCACAGTCATAACCTCAATTGTTAACGGATTTGGCTCATCCAAATCTGAGACCGAATGCCTGGGGAAAGAGATTTCAGGACCAGCAGGATTAGAGCTGAGTGTTGGGGGATATGCTATTCCATAGCACAGGAATTACAATACAGATACCTCCTGGGTACCATCAAATGGCACTATTTCATAGAGACCTGAAGCATGCCCAAGTTGTTGGACCATGTTGGAAAGGCAAAAACATCCAGAAGGAAGTCCCGAAAATAACCAGTCTCAGGAACTATAGAGGGGTTTACAGGTGATAACCAGCACTTAAATTATTCAGAAAAAATTATCTCCAAATGCTTATTTTATTTACATAATTCTAGTATTTTGCAGGAAAAATAATCTTTCCTCAGAGGCTACTTGTATCATTAAAGAAAAGTTTACAACACAACAATTTATGAAAGCTCATGGGGAAATGAGTATCTCTCATTCCCCACATTCATCAAATAGATTTACGAGTAGTCCTCAATGTTTTGAAGGTCTGACAGTCTGAAATGATGTGTTAGAAAGGGTGCTTTATGGCCTGTAAAGCACTTCCAGTCATTGCAAACATTGCACAACCACCTTCACGTTCACTGATCTCACTGCCTAGCAACCTGTTTGTCTTTACAACTAGTTGCCAAGTGCCCTATGAACATATGATCATCATTTGCAATTTGCTATGCTGACTTCTCCAAAAGTTAATGGGGATGGCAGCAGAAAAGGATTGCCTCTTGTTTCAGGGGTCTGGTTGAAAGACCCCGTCTCCCAAGGAAAGCTGAAGGATTTCGGCTTCAGAAGGTTTCTGCACCATGACAAAGAAGTTTCTTCCTATGCATGAAGAGTAGCTTAATTAATTCAGCAGGTAGCTCTTCAGACAGCCCCCTGAGGTAGATAAAGATGAAATCCAAACAGAGGGCAATGAGTCAGCATGGTAAGGTAAGGACAATAGGGTGCCTCAGGTGGGTGGGTAAACACACAGAGGAGACCTGATGCAGGCTATGCACAAGTGTCTCTCCACTCAGTGTGTGGATTTTGGAAAGAAATATTTTCAGCTCCTGAGTGGAGGGTCTCCCCTATGCCCTGAGACACCCAGTGTCTTTCTTACTTGAGACTCTATCCACTTAACGGTCCACCTAATCACTTAACAAGAACCGGGAGTGGCTGGATTGTGGTTGTTGAGTGAAGCAATCAAAAGGGCAGTCACATGATGTCTTGTTTAACAACCATTTCACTCAACAACCAAGATCCAATTGTGATCATAAGTTGAGGTCCATGGGTACCCAAATAAAATATTTGAGATATCATCTCTCTGGTTACTAGATACTGAAATTTAAAATAGGAGTCTTCATGTTCCAGTAAACAAATTGGCTGACATTATAGGGATGAGATAAATCCAAAGATTATGTGCTTTAAATATTTATTACATTTCTCTTCTAAAAAGGTTTTAAGCAATAAACCATTGTTTCATGCTAACAAAAATGTTTGTACAGCTGCTGCTGCAATGTTTTATAGCTCCTAATACACTTGAAAGATGTCAATTCCTCAAAAGAAAGTATATGGCTGGAGTAGAAGGACATTCAATGTCCAACCCAAGAAACATGAAAATAAATGGACCACATTTATCATTTTTAAAAAATCTCAATCCAAATGGGTTTTGAAGAAAAAACTCTTATTCAAGGAAAAGTTACAGCGGACACAGCATTTGTAGCATATGATCTTCCACACCCACAGTATTTCCACAAAAACACACCAGGACTGAGAATTTATAATAAAATATATTTATACCATCATCTTTTTCATCTTCTTAGTTTGATGTGTATCCTTTTATTTGTCCACTACAAGAAACATTCTGTCTATTCAGTGTTGTATATACATTCACAAAACTATATACATTAACTTCCCACCAATTAGGCCCAATATTCATGATCCCATGATGGATTTGCTTTAAAAACTTAGTAAAACAGCGAAGTAGAAAAACAGACGAATCCTAAAAAGAAGCCCATTTATAAGAAAGTGACAGCTCCTCTATTTAATGTCATAAATGGATTGATTTTTAAATACCATAGGTTCACAACATTATCCTATTCCGTTAGGAAGGTATCAAAATTGAACAGCAATTCTAATTTGTTTAATTTGTAAATTTGTTTCCGCCTATCCTGGGAGGACTAATTAAAAGCAAAAAATATTATGGCCATGTACAAATACTATAAATGCTTAATACATCTTGCCCATTACTGACAACTAAAAAAGCAACAGGTTTGCTTTAAGAAAATCTACCAAAAAAGAAAATAAAAGTAATCCTTCAAACAGTTTTCCATTGTTAGGGCATAGAGGAGATTCTGAATTGGGCTTTGTAAAAAAAACCTAATATATTGTATAGATCCTTTTTATTAGTTGCTGCATATCAGAGATGGGTGAATTTCTATAATCCAAGTTCCTACAATAGCTCTCCCAGAGTTCTCCAAATAGTCCACAAAAGACCAAAGAGCTGAACAGCCCAAAACAGAATGTTGACTTAGGAAGTATCATCTCAAAGAACCAACTAAATTCATATTTGCAGGGGAAGGAGTGTTTTTATTGATCTGCAGAAATTCCACCTCACTACAGAGTGGCTCATGCTAGTCACTTACTCAGCAAGGACTCTCAATAGGATATTGTTAGAAGTTCAAGAGAATCACTGAGAAATGTTCTGACCAAGGCTTCCTAAGACAGTAACAATCACACGTTGTTCCCAACGTGTTTTATTTCAACTGCTGTGAATTATATGCATTCATAGCCCATAATGTGTCCCAAACAGTTTCTCAATAGTCCAACGGAAGTCTGCCACAGTCTTTCGGGATAAGGCTGATAAGCACCCACCTTTCTCTCCCTTGAAATGCTGCCAACGACTAAACTGACAATTAGCTGTACCAGGTCAAAAGGAGCACAAAGTCACGGAGCTTCAGAGTTTAAACCAAACAGAACGAACAAAGTTGCTTCCTGCAAAGGCTCATGTCCCTTTGCTCCTTCTTTATGTCTTATGGAAGGGGCCAAGCATCTCCAAGATGCTCCACTTACTCCTGAGTCACCCCTTTTGTCTTAACTGTTCTTGCCTTCTGGCAACTCTGCGCAAGCACACACTGGGAACAGGGTCTCCCGTTCCTCTGCTTCGCTGATGTCAGATTCTGGAGGGTCCGAAATCAGCACATAACTCTCAGATGGCCCTGGCCCCATCTCTGTGTCGGACGCAGATCCCTCATTCGAATCCTCCCCAGACTTCAGAATTGGCCCATGTTTCCCCCCCACTGTCCGACTCTGCTGCCAGCTCCACAGGCTGCTGGCAAGACCACAACAAGAAAAAAGTAAAGCGAAGACAACTTCTACCAACCCTGATACACATGCTTAACTTTAAATCCACCCATTTGGCTAAATGAAAAAAAAAGTGAATTAAAACAGCCATACAGCAGCATTCCGGCTTTGTAATAAAGGCTTTGTATTTCTTATCAGTAATCTGTGGTCTGGATCCATAGAATAGGGCTTGTTCACATTTGGATCGTTATCCTGCTGCTCAACAGATTCATAGAAATTCTTTTCACTGTATTCTTCCAGAGCACCATCCTATAAAGGAAAATAACACTCATTATTTTATTTATTATTTTTAAATTATAAATATAGTTCTAATTTTTTCCAACCCAGTAATTTCAAATCACAGTTTCAATATATCAAGTTTCAATATATCAAATTTTCCAATTTAAAATCTAATCCAATTTAATCTCTGGTTATTTGTAGATATATGGCATTACAAAAAATAAACCTACTCATTTACCTACCAATCTCTAAGTAGATTGTGTATCCTAGTTAATTCTTTCACCATTTCCAACTATAATCTGTGGTGAACAATTCACAATTAACAATTATTTCACATGTGGACATATCATACTTTAATTTTCAATCCTTTCCTATTGATCACACTCATAAAATTTGCTTTATAGTTACCACATGCTGAGTCAATATCCTCACTGACCTATCCTATATGATCCCAAGATCCTTTTTCTGGTTAGTGGATTATGAATCTGAAGTCTCCTCAATTGCAATCAAACCTGTGAGGGCCACTGAAGATGTTATGAATTAAGGCTGCTCATGTTGCTTTAGTTATTTCCACAATTTTTCATTTACGCATTTAAAGCTTCCAGACAAGATCAGACGATCTTAACAAAACTGTAAAGTTACAGCAGTTCCAAGTGGAATGTGTTCCAGTTTGGGGTGAAATCAAATGAAATAAGAAAACCTAGAGTAGTTTTTAATTCATGCAACTGAGCACAGATATTTCAAACATTTCCTTGATCTAAGATATAACATGGAAGACTGTGAGGCTACTGTAGCCAGAGGGCATATTAGGAGAACTTACAGATTAACTTTAAGAAAACATCATCTCTTATTTTTCTTTCCACAGTAACCACTTTCTTCCATGAATCTTGGAAATAGGTCCGCATGTTGATGTGGTAGTTTATTAGGAAGTTTCATGCTGAACCAATCTGAGTAGAGTTCTTATAAAGAAGCTAGAGACAATCATTTGCCTATTGAGCAGGAAGATACAGAAGGAAAAAAGAGATCTGTCTGTTTGTCAGTCAGTTAAAGAATCATAGGAAGGAAGGGACTCAGACTAGGAATCCTCACAGACTATCCCAGATAAATGGTTTCTAGCCAACAGACAACAAATGGTCAAAATCGGGAACGTCCTATCAAATCCAGTACCTGTCAATAGTGGTGTTCCCCAAGGCAGTGTTCTAGGACCAACTCTTCATACTCTACATAAACGACCTCTGTGATCATATTAAGAGCAATTGCGTTCTCTTCGCTGATGATGTAAAGCTGTTCAATACCACAGACAATACTGCTACCCTACAAAAGATCTTGACTATGTATCCGAATGGTCAAACAAATGGCAACTTCAAATCTCAACAAATAAATGCTCTGTCTTACATATTGGCAAAAAAATCAGAAAATAAAATACAAGCTGAATAGTCAAGATCTTGTTGATGACCCAAGCTCTGTAAAGGACCTTGGAATACTCACCTCTAATGATCTAAGTGCTAGAGCACACTGCAACTACATAGCCAAAAAGGCATTAAGAGTTGTTAACCTAATCCTACGTAGCTTTTTCTCTGGTAATATCACACTACTAACCAGAGCATACAAAACATTTGCTAGACCAATACTCGAATACAGTTCATCAGTCTGGAATCCACACTACGTAACTGATATTAGCACAATTGAGAAAGTCCAGAAATATTTCACAAGAAGAGTTCTCCACTCCTCTACTCGCTGTAGAATACCTTATGCCACCAGACTTGAAATTCTAGAACTAGAAAACCTTGAATTACGCCGTCTTCGGTCTGACTTAAGCATGGTATACAAAATCATACATTGCAATGTCCTACCTGTCAATGAATACTTCAGCTTCAACCATAACAACACAAGAGCACACAATAGATACAAACTCAAAGTAAACCGCACCAAACTTGATTGCAGGAAATACGACTTCAGCAATAGAGTGGTCAATGTCTGGAATACTCTACCCGACTCTGTAGTTTCTTCCCCAAACCCCAAAAACTTTAACCTTAGACTGTCTACTATTGACCTCACCCCTTTCCTAAGAGGTCTGTAGGGGCGTGCATAAAGCGCACCAACGTGCCTACCGTCCCTGTCCTATTGTTTCTCCTATTCTTTTATTTTTCTTATATGTAACCATTTCATGTATTCACAACTATGTATACATTTATACTTATTATCTTGTAAACAATTGGCAAATCAAATAAATAAATAAAATAAATAAACGTCCAGTATTGGAACATCCTGTACAGAGTAAGGAAGATGACCTTGATGGGAACATGCAAAAACCATCATCTCGGGGTAAAAATTTCTAAGTCCTGAGAAACATGGTAATATTCCAAAGGGCTCATGCAGATGCCTCTCTTTTACTGGAATATGAGGAAAGGAGAAGACAGGTACAACACAGTTTTGCAAGATTCTGATATTATAGCCAATCTCAGTAAGAGTAGTTCTAGTCTTCCCATGGAACCAATTTCCCAGTCAGTTTTATCTACCAATAGTAGAATTGATACATCTGCAGCCCTAGGAGGTAATTTTACTGCTTGATAGGTCTCACAAACATGAAATTCCTCCTTATATCAAGTTTGGTCACTTGTATGAAATTTCCATCTATAGCTTCTTGTCATGTCCTCGAAGACTACAAAGAATTGATACCAACAAGTCTGAGAGCAGTGTTTATTTTTTAAGGTTTAAAAAAAATATTGAGGTCTCTATTTTTTCCCAATGAACACTAAATTAACTGGAAATGAGCTGGAACAAAGCATTTATTCCAAGCCAATGCAGATCAAGCTATTTCAGAGATCAGGATCTAACCTCAAAACAGAATAGGCAATCTATCTATAGCTTTAATTCCATTTCAGCAAACAATCTTCTAAGTAATATTTAAAGTATAATATTTATTCTTGAATGTTCAGTAAAAAGCTGTTTCAACAAATTTAGTTATATTAAGCAATTTTCATTTTAGAGGACAAAAAAGACACCCACTTATTATTTTTTAAGAATATTTCTATACCATCACAGATTCTAATGTCAAAATAATATTCATTCTCTTCTCACAATAAAAATTAAAGGACGTTTAACAAAATTAAGAAAGCAATGGATTCCCCCCCTTATTTGTTAGATCACTTTAGCAGCTGAAGCAAAGTAATTCAAAATTATTAATTTACAGAGAGATATACATTTAACTTGGGAAAGAAGATGAGGAAATCTGTTGAAAAGAAAGGTAAATTCAGGAAATAAATATGCAAATATGCATTTTAACATTCTTGAATGTATTAATCTGAAAGGTTTAATTTCCATTTTCCTGCATCAGCTTTTTTTATAAAATGTCATGCCCTATAAATATGCTGTTATTTTCTATAGTCAAGTACCCCCTTAACAAATCTTCTCATTAATATGTAAATTTAAAGTCAATCGGTCTTCTCCCTGACAGCACCATGAATTCCTAGTGCACTGTATAATCGATTTTGACTTGGCAACCACTATTTATCAAAGATGTCAGTTAGAAAAATTATGGAAAATGCAGTACAATTGATATGACTGCAATATATTTTGTCAACATTTAATTGTTCCTCAAATCATACATTTACATATAAACAGACTAAATACTGATCTATAATGATGCAGATAAACTAAATTAAAAATCTGTTTTACTACATAAGAAGTTTGTTATATGCTTATTCAAAAAAGTACTAGAAGAAAACATGAGGACCTACTGATTGTTAAGATTTCAGAGATTTCCTTCTGCTATTTTAGCAACTAAATGAGAAATCTGCTTGATTTAGGTAGCAGTATCCAGATAGATGGATGGCTTCCTTTCCCCCTCCTCCAATGTCATTCCAAAAAGTCTTAGACTTGATTGATATGTTAAAAGCCTTAAAGACTTATCAGATATGTATTCATATGTGGGTGTTGTTGGCCAGTCTTACCATCTTGTTCTTTATTTTTCTTTATAACCCCATTTCTCTTGTACTTTCTACAAG
The DNA here is from genome assembly GCF_049901735.1 of Notechis scutatus. Lineage (NCBI taxonomy): Eukaryota > Metazoa > Chordata > Lepidosauria > Squamata > Elapidae > Notechis > Notechis scutatus. The sequence continues at coordinate 235,764,560 of NC_142010.1, forward strand.
CTTGGTTTTATTGTGAGTCTCCAGAGTCAGTCTAGTCAGGCAGTGAATGCTGCTATTTCTTATATATATTTATAAGAATAGGAACTAATCATTTATTTACTAATGACTTTTTCTTGCCATTCTAAGACACAGTATATTGCATTATGTCCATACTATTTAGTCTCAACTTAAATAAACAATAGTTTAGCTAAAAGATTGAAAATTGAGTGATGCTTTGATAATATATCTATGAATGACTATCTGCCGATATTTCATATTTAAAAACCTGAAATATCTTTCCATAAATGTGGAAGCAAAAATTTAAATGTACCTGTGCCCACAAAAAATTATGGAAATTAAAAATGTTTAGTTTCCAGTAGTCACTAAAATCTAGCACTGGCTCATATCAACAGGATTAGAATTAGAAGAGAACTAGAAATTCTAACTCATGTAGACAAATATGAGAAACACTATTGAAATTACCGGGATGATCTTATTAATTGGCACAAGAAAATTACAACTTTTTAAAAGTTAGAAAATCTAAAAGAAAAGGTTGAAACTATGCATATAAAAAAGCTATATACTTAAGCAGAAATTCAGGAATTAGAACATGGAAATTTGAAAGTACCTGTGTAAGAAGAAAAGAAAAGAGAAAACAAAAGTGATACTATCACAGTTTTTAATAAACCGCCTTGCCAAGCAAGAGACATGGTTGAAGATTTTCTGCATCAGATGACCAGACTTTCAAAGAAGCATGCAGTAGGATAATGGGAGATCTCAATTATCCTGACATCTACTGGGAATCTAACTCAGCCAAGAGCCAGAAGTCCAACAAATTCTTGTCCTCTCTTACTGACAACTTCATTTATCAGAAGATGGGGGGTGGGGCGGGAATCAAGGAAAATAAGTTAAAAAACTGAAGGGCACTGGTACCTTGGGGAAAGTGGTTGTGTTATCTTTGGATTTTTGATATACAAAAGAGGAAGAACTGAGAAAAATCAAATCTGTATACTGGTTTGAAGCATTTAGAAAATGTGATTGTAATCCTTGACTAGATGGGAAAAAATCATGAAGACTGGAGAATAACAAATATTATCTCCATCTACAAAAAGGAGAAGCTATAGATTTATCAGCTTGACATATATAATAGGCAAGGTCCTCAGATTATTAAACTGTATGCTTTAAACATTTGGATATGCAGGTGACAATTAATAGGAGTTGCATGGCTCGTTGCAGATATACAGTTAATAGTTTGGGTAGAGCAGGAGAACCATTTAATTATATAGTACTGGACATCAACAAAATTTTAGACAAACTCATAATAATCTGCTTTATGAAAAGATATAAAAATGAACTATGGGCCAGACAATATCACTGTTAAACAAACTCAGAACTAGCTGAATAACCACATCGAAGAGTGCTTGTTAATGGCTCCATTTCAATTTCCTAAATGGAAGTTTTAAATGGAGTGCCAGAAAGCTCTGTTCAGGGCCTTGTGCTGCTCAGCATTTTAATCAATGACTTGCATGAGTAAGTTGAGGGGTCACTTATCAAGTCAGAATATGACACAAAGCTAGGAGGGGTGGCTAATAAGTTAGAGCAGAGAGAGAAGATTTTAAAAGCCAGAGACAGGCCTGAGCAGTAATGAATAGAATGGAATTTTAATAGGGAGACATGTCGAGTTCTGCAACTGGGGAAAATGAAAGGGAGAAGTGTAGAATGGGTGTGAACCCAGCAAGAGTACATATAAAAACAGAATAGTATAGAATAGAATAGAATTCTTTATTGGCCAAGTGTGATTGGACACACAGGGAATTTGTCTTGGTGTAAGTGCTCTCAATGTACATAAAAGAAAAGATACATTCATCAAGAGTCAAGAATCATAAGGTACAACACTTAATAATAATCATAGAGTAAAATAAGATGGGTGATTGTCAGCCCTCCTGTGTAAACCATGATGAAGTAATTATACTTTATTAGAATAGTAGAAGAAGACCACATTAACAAAATCTTGCAAGTCTGAAGGTACAAACTTCCCACAGTTAAAATAACAGTGGGTCCTATTAGGTGGGTCCTCCCTAAGCTTCTTCCTCTGACTATTTGAAGGCTCTATTTTGTCTGTTTCTTAGGCAGCAACTCTATTACTCATTCCCCAAGGACATCAACACATTCCATTATAGTGGCCTTGTCAATCACAAGTTCAATATGAACCAACAATGATACGATTGCTATAGAGGCAAATACAATCATGGTGGACTAGGTGCATAGATGATGAGATAAAAAATAATTGTTTCACTCTGTTCGGTTCCACTCTGCTCCAACTCACTTGGAATACTATGTCCAGTTCTGGGCACCATAGTTCAGAAAAAACAGTGGAAACCTTGAACAAGTTCAGAACACCTCAACCAAGATATCGGGGAATGTAGCCCCCAAGTCCTGTGAGAAATACTTAAAGGATCTGGGTAGGTTTTGTTTACAAAATAGATACATGAAAGATTATATGAAAACAAGGTTGTCACACAAAATATGGAGTGGAATTATTCTCAGTTGCCTAGAGGGTTAAAATTAGAAAGAAATAAGTTCAGAGTAGACATTAAGAAGAACTTCCTGACTATATGAGCTGTTAGCCAATGGAGCAGGCTGCCTTCCAAAATAATAAGTTCTCCATTGCTAGAGAACTTCAGTCAGTGCATGGAATGTCATCTCCCCAGAAATGATATTATATATCCTACCCTAATAAGGGGTTTGACTAAATAACATCTAAGGTATTTTTCAACTCTATGAATCTATCATTCGACCAACATTGCACTCATGAAGAAATTCTTCCTCATCAAGGAAAGGGATCTGAATAACCAGGTAGGACACAGATCAAGCATGAACTAGAGGTGCGCTGCAGCTGCCAAAACAGCCAATGAACTATTGGGCTGCATCAAGTATAATATTGCTTTCAAGAAAAGTGACAATTCCACTCTATGCAGCATTGGTTAAATTTTTTCCAAACCGATGTGCAGGACTAATCAACATTGGAAACATTTACAGGTAGCTCTGATTTAGCGACCACCATTGGGACTGGCAACTTGGTCACTAAGCAATGCAGTCATTAAGTGAAATGATTGCAACTGTGTTTACAATTTTACTTCAGCTTTCCTTTGTTTTACAACAACAGAAGGATACAATCCCAAAGTGTGGGAATCCAAATGGCAGGGAAGATTTCTAGAACTTGATTTGTAGGGAAGCCAGATTAAAAGACACATCTTATAACACACACACAGCTCACCCCTTGGAATGTTTATCTCAGCCCTGGAATAATTATTAAGGAAGAAATCAATATTTGTATTTACATTCATTGGGGAGGAAGAGATTACAAGAGAATAAGCAGACACACAATGAAGAATACACGGAGAATGGAATGCGCTAGCGCCAGCTGTTTACCTAGAGCACTTAGAAGGCACAAGACTTTATTGTGAAACTGATTAGAGTCTTATCAATTTCAGTCAGCCAAGTCTAATCAGATAATTAAGGTCACAGAGCTGAAAACTTTTACAGGCACATTGCATTGGGAGAAAAGCAGTTCCCAAAGAAAATGCTTGTTTAGGGTTTTGTGGGAAGTGTGGAAATGGGTCAGGTACAGGACCTAAATACTGACTAATAATAATAATACTTTATTTGCGGTCACAGACCAAAACACAAATACAACAAAAGAAGAACATGGGAAAATTAATCATGAACAATCGGTCACCAAAAACTTGACTAAGGGGAATTACAGCGTTCTCCTCTGATGGTTACAGCTCTTAAAAAAATTTTTGGAAACCAAAGAAGTGATTTGAAGAGCCAAATACTGACTATAATGGCAAACATGACTGAGAGAGAAAGAGCCACTGAGAAGATTGTATAGCCAGGCATTAATCTCTGAGAAAGTATATACACAGGCATTGATTATAAGATTACTTTTTCATCATAGTTATAACTGCTATCACTGCCTAAGGCTAAATGAGGATTACCAGTAGATGCAGTTATTATTGCCCAAAGGAGGCATACCAGTTACTGAAAGCAAAAGTTCACATACTTTTGCTATACAGAGATGTATATATATATACACAGTGTGTGTGTGTGTGTGTGTGTAAGCATGCATGCATGTGTTTGTGAGGGTATACACACACACACACATACATAACCCACATATACACACTCTTTGTGTGGGTGTATAAGTATTACTAGTACTGTTTGATATAAATTGTTAGTGTCCAGAACTGAAATATATATTTAAAAGTCTGCTTTTAACAACACAGAGCTATTCAAGAAAATTTTTAAGTGGCTTACCTCTTTGCAAGGGCTCACAAACTGTGTTCGTGCATACCGAGTCAACATGTGAACAATAACAACCTGTCCCCATTCTTCCACATCAATTAGTAGATTACAGAGCTTTCGGTAGTTCTTGTGAATCAGATCTATTCTGTCTGGACATACTTCTTCAAATGCCATCACGACACTCCCTGCTACAAGCTAGAGAAAAATAATTTAAAACACATAAAGGGTCAGTAATTTTGACTAAGAACCTTATTTTAAATTTAAACATGAAAGGGTCAAAGGCGTGAGTCAAACTTGTGGCCGATGGGCTGGATGCATCATGCACTGGTCATGCCCACAGCCGATTTAGCAAAGGGGGGGGAAATCACAATATGTCATGTGACGCTACTGTGGCTATGCAGTTTGACACGGCTGCTCTAAGGGATAAATGAATTATCAAGAAGCAGGAGAGAAAATGATATCGAAGAGGTTAGACTAGCTCTCCGCTCACATATAATTGCAGAATTACATTTTGTACCTTTGGTATTACCCATGCCTTAAAAATCTGGTTTTTTTTTGCCAGAAAGTGCAGCAAAACCACAGATTTTGGAAACTGTCAAGACCAAATAGGTATTAAGAGCTAGATTCTTCATTTCTACAGATTATATTACAGAATATTCCACCATTAGTCAGTTTCTACAGTTCTTCCAAATAACTGCTGACACATAGAAGTCTGCCTTAATTTTTGCTAGCTTTCAAGTTCAAATAACAGTATATATAAAGCCTGCAAAATTTTGAGACATAAACCGTAACTTTTATAAAACCTGCTTTTTATTACTATAGTTGCTTATAACTTCAAGTATCTTATGTGCTGAGGTCAAGTTTTTGTTTTTCAATGAAAATAATTGCTAACATTACAAAACTCTTAAATATGTTATTGAGTAGTTGACTTGTAAGCATGTAGAAACCTGCAAGAAACTTGACCGGTAGAGGTTTATTAAGTCTAAATCACAGCAAGTCAACCTGATTTCTTTTTAAAAAATAAATAAATAGGGTGACTCTTTTAATTGGTAAACTGAAACTTCATTCAGTGAAATTTCTTATGAGATTTTAGTAGTGAAGACGACAAAAAGTTAGATAGATTATGTCATTTTTAGATGGCTATAGATATGATGAAACAATTGTATGAAGTATTAATGGTTCTATGCCAAGATGAAAAGAAGTTTTAAATGGTGAGCCACAGAGTTCTATTCTAAAACTGTCTAGTACATTCAAAACTGATTTGGAAGACGGGTCAGAAAATATGACCATCATATATCACCATAACTTTTGCACTCTGCATAAAAGTGAGGGAATAGCAAACACTTAAAGGGCATATCAATCAATCAAGAGGACTAGAACAGGCCTGTCAAACTGGCAGCCCACAGACTGGTTATGTCACGAGCAGGCCACGCCTATCCTGTGACGTGAACAAGTTTGACACCTGTGATCTAGAACAATGGGCAGAAATTAGCAAAATAAAATCTCGAAAAGGAAAAATCTGAAATATTTTTGCTAGGAAAGGAAAAAAATCAAAGACACAAGAATGAAGGTTGGGACAACCACATACACATTAGTCACCAGAATGAAAACTTCTTTATTTCAGTCAATAACCAACATAAAACAATAATGAAGCAAAAATACTACATCAGTCACTAAAACAAAATTCCTTACTCTGCTAAGATGCAAGTATTTGTTTCAATGTTACACCATTTCACAACTAAGAAACAAGACTGTAAGTCCTTTGTGATAAGCTAGCTTTACCACTAGGGTAATACTGCAAAAGAGCCTTTTTCCTGGCCAGCTCAGAAGGAAACAGAACTGACAGCAGAAGAATCAAACTTACTGTTCTCCTTTCCAGACTAGTTGGCACCTATTTGAATTTCTTGTACCTACAGTTGATCAGGACAATCAGTAAATGTAAAGCTGTCTAGAGAGCACCTTCCCAAATAATTTGCAGCATACCAGTTTGTCCTGTGTAAACCACACGTTTTCCCTTTATTTTCTCTTTCTTTTCTTTTTTGCTGTACTAATTATTTGCAAGGAACCTTTCAATGTTCCACAACATTTAAAATTCAAAAACAATACCATGTCTTGCCTCTGTTAACTGTTAGTTAGAATATAACATAATGACTTGTCACTGTGCATTACCTATTATCTTTTCCTTAACTGCTGTAATTGAATTTTGTTTTGTTTCAGACAACATGCTATGCAAAATAGATAACCTGACAAGGCTTCTATATGAAACAACTGATACATATGCAGTTAAGCATGCATGTGAAGGTTTCTAGCTGCAAATTAATGTCACATTGTAGCAGAGAACTAGGAATCCACATTTCAACCTCTAAAATTTCCCCAATGATTTAAAATAAGCAATTAAATAGAAATACAATTTACTGAAATGGTACTTTCAGAAAAAATATTAAATACAATGATATTCATGTTACAGGTTTTCCCTATTTTTCATTGACATCTGCTTTATTAATATGCACCTATTATTACAACTGAAAGAAAACAGCTCAGAATATAGTTCTGCTATTATGCTAAACAAGTTCCAAATCCTGTGGGGATTGTATAAATTACCAATAACTATAAACGTGACGTTGCATTTATTGCCTTCAGCCTTGCTCCATACTGGAACCTGCTGGTCCCAGCATGTATAGAACTCATTCCATAAAAACCAGAATTGATTATTTGTAAAAAAACTAAAGAAAATGCAGTCTACTTACATTTATTTCCTATCACATCATTTGTAAAGGGGAGGATTTCATTTTTAAAAATTTATTCTACCCTTTTTGTTTCTTTCCCAAATGTTTTTAATATTTCTTACCTTGACTGGCTTTATCAGTAATGGGATATATCTGGTACTAGGATTAGTACCAGATATAAAGATAAATTAAACATTTTACTTAAAATAACAAATCTTAAATACAAAGGATTGTGTTCTTTCATTTTATTTTCACACACAGTATCAAATATATACTTTATAATGATTCCTTGTAAGTGACACTTCTTAAGAACAAAGGATTGTGTTCTTTCATTTTATTTTCACACACAGTATCAAATATATACTTTAAAATGATTCCTTGTAAGTGACACTTCTTAAGAAATTATTTCTTTGCAAAAAATATAAATTCTTTAAAACTAACTTCAAGAAATTGGCAAAATGTTTACTGTATTAAACATAAACTTTTAAATTCATAATTAATATACAAAGAATAGTATTTCCAAGGAAGTGTTAAATAAACCTAGGAAGACTAACATAATGAGACATCATTTTGGACAGATTTCTATAAATCTGTAAAGCTCAGCAGTATGTCATAAAATAATATTTAATTTTAAATTACCCTCTTATAATATAAATGAAAAAGTTTATAAAGGTATCATTGACAAGATTAAAATTAAAAATTAATTTTACTAGATGGAAAAATATAAATCATTCTTACAAAGCTTGCAATGAGCTCATCAAATTCAAATACAGCTTTCCATTAAGGTTTTTTTTATATATTAAAGCAAATAAACATGGTTCATTTGTCTTCCAGTGGTTGCCATGTTTTTCTGTGCTGTTGCTATGAACTTCAGCCATTATCTGCGCTCCAAGGTAAACTACATGAACCATCAACAAAAGTGACACCCAATCTATGGAGTTCATATTTTCTCCAGATTATCTATGCTAGTTGACAAGCTGGTAATGAAAAAAATCACACTAAGCAAATGGTTCTCTAATAACAATAAATTTTCTATAAAATTATGAAGGGTACAAAATGTTTCCTTGCATCTATTTTGTCATGAATTCTAATTAATGCTGCAAAAACCTGAGAGTGCTGGGTCATCACAAGAAGTATATCAAGGCTTGATTGATACTATGGGGCAAGTTGGCCTACACTGCCAACATTTTCTTCTTTTAAATTAATGGCCATCCCACCTACCCTAATCATATAGCTCAAATTATATTCCTCTTCTTATTTCAATTTTCTGAAAGCATGGAGGCTGGTAAAGATCAGTCATTTATCTTCTAATAGCTGGATAATAGATCTATCACAATATAGCACCCCCCCCCCGCCCCACGTAAATATTTTACAAACATTGAATCAGTATCTTTAAAACACACCAGATTATTCATATATCTGTAATCTAAGCATTACATTTTATACATTATCTCTTGCATATTTGTTACATATGTTAAGGAATACATCTGATTTTGCTTCATTTCCCTCATAACAAAACATCAGAATACATTAGCAATTTTAATGAAAAAACTATTAAGAGTCATAGTAATAAAATAAACACATGCATGACCTGCAAATTTTTAGACTTCCCAGGAGTAAGCTGCTACAGATAATCCTATTTAGTCTTCACAGGGTACATGGATAGTCACTTTACTTTAAATTAAATATATACTTAAATCCAGAGCTGCAGACCCAAAAAGGCCAATAAGCATCAAGGAAGCTGTATTTATGGAATCCCTGGGGCTCTCTGAGCTTGACTGTTTGCAGACGTTTCCTTACCTGATAAGGTAACATCATCAGTAATCACATCATCAGAGCACTAATGATGTTACCTAAATGAGTAATGAAAGGACTGCAAGCAAGTAACCAAACTCTGACAGCACCAAGAACTCCATACTTCAACCCTGAATTACATATTGCTTCTTCTATTGAAAGCTATATCTGCTATAACATACAGGTAGCCTTACACCTCTATACAGCAATTGTGCCTGAAATTTCCTTTGCTAATAAAGGCAGTTGTTAAAGGAGTCATGCCCCATTTTACAACCTTTTTTGCCATAGTTATTGAGCAAATCACTACAGTTAAGTGAATCATGCAGTCGTTAAGTGAATTTGGCTTTCTGCATTGACTTTGCTTATCAGAGATTCCCTAGGAAGGTTACAAATGGCAATCCCAGGATTTTGCAACCATTGAAAATACATGCCAAACACCCGAAGTCTGGTCATGTGACTCTGGGGATGCAGTCACTTTTTTCAGTGCCATTATAACTAATGGTCATTAAATGAATGGTTGTAAGTCCAGGACTACCTGTACTGTAAACTATGAGGCTACGTTTCTATACTTACTTCCATATTATTATTATTTTGGTCTTAAGATTAAATAATCTTCCTACAAAATCTATAGGACTCCAAATGTAAAGGTATCTAGAATAATCTTTATGGTTTTTTTCTATTTTCTTTTTCATCTAAGAGATACAAAATGATTTAAAATGGATAAAATAACAACTAATCAATTTGTATGGAAAGCAACATCTAAAAGCCATGATTATTTCAACCTTAGTTAAAGCAGAACTAAATAATTTTTATTCTGATGATATTTTCCAGTAATAATCATACCTTCATATTTAAAGTATTAATTATGAGAATTTTCCAAGAAAGAGGGATCAGTCAACATTATTTAGAATATGGTTTCTTGCCTCCTCTTAACAAGGACTGGTCTACCCTAGCTAGTTCCTGAAACGATGCTGCTAAATGTAATCTATAAAGCTTTAATAAAGGAATTACATAATTGACATATCCCCTATAATCTAAAAAAAAGCTATCCTAAAAATGACTTCTAAGCAATTTTGGACAGAACTCTTCCTCTGAGCTTTCAATCTGTAATATGTTTATCATCCAGTCATTCAGAGAAGGTTGATAATAGTATGGTTATTTTATTTTCTTAGTTTTATGGCTTTTATACCCTGTTTCTCCAACAATACGGCCTCCCCCAATAGGAAGTCCCAGCATGTTTTATAGGCATGAAATGAAATTAAGCCCTTCCCCCCAAATTAAGGCCTATATTAAAACATGCAAAATGGGGGGCAATGGTGGGGGGGGCTTGCCATTAGGAAGTGCTTTTGTTGCACACCCGGATATGGTGCTGTCTACGTTGAACCCGATACGAAGTGCCCCACCAACGCCGAGGTCAACATCCAAGCCGTCGCTGCCCGCCCACCCAAAGATGCAAGGGGGGGGGGAATTAAGTCACCCCTGAAAAGACAGCCTAGCCATTTTTTCGGGGCTCAAAAAAAAAAATAAGACCCGGCCTTATTATATGAGAAACACGGTAAAGATATTGTATGTCAATAGAGTCCATGTGTATTGAAAGGCAGGATTGTAAATAAATAAATATAAGTAAATAAATAAATAAAAGATATAATAACTTAAGGGGAAGGGATTTAGAAATTCACTAATTCATATTGCCTACATTTAATTTATAAATTTCATTTCTTTAATTCAGACTTTCTAGACAAGAACACAGTGGGAAATGAGAATAAATTATTGAGGTATCAGCAACCACCATATCTGTTCACAATGTCAATCTTTTTCATCATAAAGTAGCACTTCTAGTTCACCCTAAGTTTTATTTTATTAGAATTTTGTCCCATCTTTATTACTGTATCAGTAGCTATATATAAAACCTGAACTCTTAACCTTATGAGTTTTATGCTTAAAATGGCTTAACGTAGATAAAAAATATCATGATTCTAATTTCATTATAAAGCTTGCTAATTTTTGTTACTTACCGTGCTTTTGTCTTTCAAAAGCTTCTCTATTACTTCTATTAACATTTCTTTTTGTTCTGGATCAAGACTAGAAATTTAACATAAAAATGTCATCAGATATTCAACAGATTTGGGCTAAATGTATATTTTAAGTGGACAAAAAGGAACAAGTGTAATGGATTTCATTCTAAATTATAATATGGATATATGTCTACTGGACAATGAAAAAGAGAAAATTAAAGAAATTTTATCAGAGCTTTTTCAGGTGCTCAATAAAAATTGAACTTGTCATATACAGAGTATATACTATTCTGCATCTATGCTGAAACAGACAACTTAATTAAAGTAAATTTTGTTGATTTTTATCTCCATTAGCAGATGGTTCTAATCATAAACTTTATTCAATTTCATTAGGCTAAATATTAAAAACATTTCTTATATATTAATGTTTAGAGATAACTTACCTGTAAAGTTTCTGAATTGCATGGGCAGCATTTTTTCTAACATAAGGTGATAAATCAGCTGATGCTTCTTTGATAGCAAGCATCATAATTGGAACAATAATTGGCACTCTGATACTTGATAGCACTCGCAAAGCACTTGCACGAATTAACTGATTGTGATCCTAAAATAAAAATAAAATACAAATAATCTTTAAATAAATGCCACATTAAAATCATACATATTTATTTTTGTTTTTTCTAACTTTTTTATCCTTAACATCTTATTTTATGACACAGTTCTACAAAAGAATTGAAAAGAATAATCTAGTCCAGCCACTGTAGATATTTATCTAATAGATACAAAACAATCAAAACTTGTTTGAACTTTTAAATTCTCCATTAGATAATTAAAACTAAGGTAGATAGAACAGCCTATATTTAGATTATCTAGTAAAATATACACTTAGAATCATAATTAATTTATTGCTTTGTCTATTAAATCCTTTTGATAAAAATGAGAACATCAAATCGCTGAGCAAATTCAACAATTTGTAAACATTTTTCTTTGAATTAGAAATACTAAAAATTATTCTCATGAACTCTTCATTTTTCTTGATTGGGAAACACACAGAATTTGGTATAAAGGGAGTGGTTATATAGATATTTTATAGAGTAGAGGGTAGGGAATAGAATAGAATAGAATAGAATAGAATAGAATAGAATAGAATAGAATAGAGGCACAGCAGGGCTTCATAATGCCAAGCCGATCTCCGATGACAAGATGTTGTGGTTTCTAATCACTGCAGAAGCGGCTGAGGCATCCCTGGGGAACCAATGTGTATTCCAACGGCAGTCTTTACCAATTTGCCGTCAGAATGATGTTATTAGAAAGCAATCTAGACTTGTATTAAAATTATAATTTAGAATTGCCAATTTAAGTATTACGTTGAAATTCAAACCTGTTTACTTTGTCCTAATCCAGTCAAGGAAGCAACCAAGCTGCCTTCCTCACAAAGACTGAGCTAAAACTGGGGACGCTAAGGAGGAGGCCGTGGAGTGGGAGGAGCGTCCTATCAATCAAGCCCAGCCTATCCAATCTAAGTCTAAGCGCCTCCCACTGCTGGATGCTCAGAGCAGCTCATTGGAGAATAGAATAGAATAGAATAGAATAGAATAGCATAGCATAGCATAGAATAGCATAGAATAGAATAGAATAGAATAGAATAGAATAGAATAGAATAGGAATAGAATAGGAATAGAATAGAAGAGAATAGACAGAACAGAATTTAGACACATATGGAATTTTATCTCCAGTGCAAAAGCTCTCTGTGTACATACAAAAACAACATAGTAATGATGATACCAATAAGAGGTAATAGAAAAGATGAGGAGAAGAATAGCCATACTACATGGGTAAATATACGTAGACATAAGACAGTACTATGGGAATTAGGTGTTCATCAGAGTGATGACACAAAGGACAAAACTGTCTCTATGTCTAATTGTTTTGGCTTGCAATGCCCTGTAGTGGCATTCCGTGGGAGGAGTTGAAACACTTTATGTCCAGGATGTGAGGGGTCTGTAGATATTTTCTCAGTTCTCTTTGACCCATGCAGTATACAGGTCATCAATGGAAGGCAGGCTGGTTTGCAAGTCCTACCCATCCGTTGGAAGTCTGTACCTGTCCTGTTTAGTTGCTGTACCAAATCAGACAGTTATAGAAATACAAATGACAGACTCAATAATTCCTCTGTAGAACTGTATCAACATCTCCAGGGACAGTCTGAACTTTTTGAGTTGATGCAGGAAGAACATTCTTTGTTGTGCCTTTTTGATAATGGTTCTAATGTTAGGCATCCTTTTCAAATCCTGGAACCCAAAAACTTGAAGGACTCAACTGTTGTTACTGTGTTGTTGAATATAGTAAGAAGTGATAGAACAGAACAGCTCTTTCTAAAATCCACTCTCATCTCTACAGTTTTAAGCATATTCAACTCTAGATTGCTCCGGCTGCACTAGAAAATCAGTTGTTCAACCTCCCGAATATACTGTATGCAGACTCATCACTGTCTAGAATGACACCAATGACTATTGTATCATCTGCAAATTTTAGTACTTTAACAGATGGATCCTTAGATAAGTAGTCATTGGTATTGAGAGAAAAGATTAATGGAGAGAACACACAGCCCTAGGGGAAGGTGGTGCCTGTGCTTATAGTTTGAGTATTTGATGTGATTTTACCTAGCTTCATCTGCTGCTTTCTGTCAGAAAGCTTATAATCCCCCTGTAAGTATAGACAGGCACAGCTAGCTGATAAATAAATAAAATAATTCTGTGAGATGTCATCACAATCTGCGTTACTATTATGTCCAGAAAATACACCATAACAGTTAAAAACAACCTAATAGCATTTCTACAGCTATTTTTATATCTGCAATTCCTAAAAACAGTAGTGCCTTTCCCCAAGATTGTGCAACTGCCTGTCACACTCCTGCTATATATGAAGTGTCTGAAATATGTCACTGCATTTTATTCCTCTAATCAATGTCTTTACATTCCTTTTAGAATTCCACAGCGTCTGACACATAGTCCAAATAGAATAATGCGTAAGCAGGAGCAGTTATGTAACATATAACAAGTGTACTATTGTAGTTTATTTCAGTAGTCAACATTGAAGAATGTATAAGGCTTGCATAAACTAAAGTTGTTACCAAGAATTTGATTAAAACAATGTTATTCATTCCAGTTTTCTATAAATATTGTACGCCCTTCCTGGTAAACCTTCATGTTTCTAACCCAATTAGAGAAATAACAGATTTGATATCTGCGAAGGGCAATCTATTAGATCCAATCAGATTGGATTCAACCATGGTGACTGCCATTAAAATACCACTGAAAAATTATCTTCCCTGCAACTCTAAGTACAAGTGTGTAATTTTCTCTAGGAGTGAGGAAACCCTCCCAAGCAGATCTGAGATGCCTGCAAGGAGCTGAAAGAGAAGGAAATTTCAGTTATACAAACAGAAAACCATATCTGCAAAACTGGATTTAATCACTTTCAACTTTTAAAATGGCATTTTATATAAGCAATAAAGCAGAGTAACTTCAGAAATAAAATTGTATACTTTTGGGTTTTGTTGAAAATCAGCCACAACTTTATAAAAACAAAAATTGCTTCTAATTTAATTTTACTCACTTTCAGAGCACGCTGAAAGGTGCTGATTGACAGCAGTGCCAGATCCTGCTGCTCTTCTGCATAACGCATCAAATAGACGTATACAAGTTTTTTAATCTGAAAAACAAACCAGTTAATTTAGACATATTAAAATTTTGTACCATCCACAAGTACATTCAATATGGTTGTTTAAAATTGTTGCATTATAGACATTCTAGATTCTCTGTGACATGATATGTTTGCATGTTATATTCAGGGTGTCTAAACAAATAAATCACTGAAATTCTACAGCTGACAAAAATTACAGTTTAGTTAATTTCTAAATAAAATCCATATAGGTTTAAGTGAGCATGAATAAAAAAAATTGTTTTCAATTTAAAATAGACCATAAGGAGTTGTAAAAAAAATCCTGTAAAAAAAACTTACAGTTGTGCTATAATTATTGTCACTATCTGAAGAAATATTTTTCTGTCTACTCTGCCAAAAAGCAACTTATTAAATCACAGAAGGTTACAAGGCTTTAAATTATTTGTTGTTCTACTATGAACGAGCAGCAATCAACACTGACAACAAGAGGCCTGTATAGTGAATGACTGCAGGTGTGCAGAGAAAGCCTCTGTTCCTTGAAACCACTTGGAGATCAGAGGCAGGAGAACTTCAGTTTCGTGACTGCACCGTTCTTTCATCATTTACTTTCATTCAATGTTACAGCATTCGTCCCTTTAAAACTAATAATAACAGAGCCACATTAGAGTTGAGGAACACAGGCAGATCTGTTTAATTAGTTTATCAATACAAGTATATCAAACTTCATGAGTTATTGACTAAACCTTTTGTTATTTCTGCTGTAAACCACCAATTATATTTCGAGGTCACTTTCTGCATCTTTTAATGTGAAGCCTAAAATTAAGTGTAGGGCAATTCGCTGTTTATAAAAATTAATCTGACTGAACTAAATGTCCTTGACTAGCTTTGAAATCCTTACCCTGTCACAGGGTCTATAACTGGATCTTTTTCTAGAAATGTGATGGTGGGGCGGGGGGAGGAGAAAACTCAATGATAAAAACACATTTCTCCTTTCCCCACTTTCAAGTACTTTTCTTTATCTTTCAGTTTTTTTAAAAAAACTGAAAAAAGAAATATCAAATATTTCCCAATATTTTTATTTAAAATTATATAAAAAAGTAAATAATAAAAATCCTGACGAATGTTAAAAAATAGACTAAATAGCATGCAAAGAAAGAAAGAAAGAAGCCTACAACAATAATAGCAAACCTTTACTTTCTAGAAAGTCAGAGAATGATAAAATAACATAAAGGACTAAACCTGAGAAGAACAGCTGGGTAGAAATAAATTTAAAAATATCCCTACAACAAATAGATTGCAATGTATGGCAGATATGGGGTGCTAATTTTAAACTGCTACAATACACTTGCCTCATAGATTTCAAGCACTGCTGCAGATTTATATCTTTGATTAATGTACCTTAATGTCTGTTAAAATCTATCGACAACCAAATTACTCCGAGAATTTTAATGTAACATGCATTGAAGATTGTCAGAGGAAACATATTTCAATATTCAATTCACATGTTATTGGAAAGAATACAGTCCAGCAAAGTATATTTTATGTGCAATTTTATGTGTTCATAATACAGCCTAGTTTCTTCCACAAAGATACTTATAATATTTACTTGAAGTAAATGTTTTAAACTGTCCAGAGTCACTGAGAGCTGAGATGGATGGCAAATAAATCTAATAAATAAATAAATAAATAAATAAATAAATGTATTTTTATAGTCTTTAAAAACTGAACCAGAGATCGTAGCATTAACTTCTACAACCCAGCATGAAAGAGATTATTGCTGGCTCTGTGTTCACAACACAGCTGTACAGTACTTTGTACTTAGTGCATAATATGCAGTTTCATAAATCATGATAATACCATGCTAACACATTAACATATTCCATTAATTATTACAAGCAAGATGTGATACAGTGTTTGTAGCAGGCAATAAAGCTTTGCTTTAGTATCGTTCAAAAGGTAGGCAAACATTTCTGCCCTGGTTCAGAATTAGTTTAACTAATGTTGATGTGAGGGTACATTAACTCCTCCCTAAAATGAAATATGAATAAATTGGAAGACTTTTATTTTGGGGTATTAAGCTTATATGTTGGCTGGCTCAAATTTCTCAGTACAGATATAAAGGAAGCTGGTTGGCAAGGAAAGAGGAAATAATATTCTCTTAGGAAGAACCATATGGTTATTTTAACATGAACTATTCTCACCTCAGTGAATTATTGTTTCTTCATTACTCAGTTTAGATGTTCGTAACATTAAATGATTTATTAAATATATATTTGTCTGAAATAAATGGTTTGTCCTTCATAATTCCATATTCTTAAAAAGAGCTACATTCAATGTCTCAGTTTCTAAACCTTAATGATTCTAAAGACTTGCTCTAATAAAAGGTTAATAATGACACTAATAATAAAAGGTATCATGTTATAAAGATTATGAAGAATTACTTTTGGATATGCAGTCTGTATAAAAAACCCACTACATCTCTTACCTCATAAATTCCTAGACCCATTACTGGAAGCCAATCTCATAACACCTAGTACATTGTCAATAATAAGATATACAATAAGGTACAACAGACTACATTCCTCTTAACAATGAGAGAGAGAGAGAGAGAGAGAGAGAGAGAGAGAGAGAGAGAGAGAGAGAGAGAGCTGCAAGTAGCTCCATGCAGTACTTCCCATTGGTTTTAAAGTAGTTCATATGTAAGGTTGATTTAAGCTAGGGATTAGAAATCCTGTGGCTCCTGAACTACTTTTCTGCACCTTCTATCAAATCATCCCACTAAAAGTGGTTCCATTGATTTTTCATGGAATATAAAACCATGAAGGTATGTAAGCTTCAGGAAACTGTAGCAAACTAACCCCCTATCATGCCATAAAGCAGTCCACTCTATTCACCTGCATGACTTTAATTAGTGTGACATCTATTGGGACACAAACTCTACTATGCATGATTCGTCCAGAAAACTTAAGTTTAATGTAATTGTAAGATCTTATCTGGATTGGTCACCAGGACCAGAGGTTTATCTTCGGATTCATACTGGAGCCCAATTTCAGGGAACTTCTTTCTAGCCTCTGGTCCCATGATCGATCCAGATTGGATCCTGCAACATTATCCTGGGACACATATATTTGCCTTCATTCATGAATGTAGTTGAACATGTATCATGAAATCAGAATTTAATAAACTCGGAGAAATAATGAATGGAATTTCACAGAAGGCGGCAATGGGGAAAGAACTCATTATCGGTGGATCCAAATGTGGTTAAAGTTTGCACAAAAGTTTCCACTGATGTGTAGATGATTTTTTAAAATATACAGGAATGATTTTATTAGTTTATTTTTCTTTATTTTACTTTATTGTCATTGTACCTCATACAACGAAATCAAACACCATCTTCAGTGCACATCATGACCATGAAAATAAACACAAACACACATCCTTCATACTCCACACTGAATTAAAAAACCCCGACACTGCACCAACACTGCACTATGTAGTAGATTTCAACAGAGCTACTGCCCTGGGATTTTATTAGCCCTATTTAATGAGATCATTCCCTTACATTTAAACATTGTACATTAAATCAAGCATAACAATTAATAACCTGTTCATAACAGCAAAGAACATCCTTGGTTTACAAAGAAAGTTGTATACTCCTAACTTATTGTTATGCCTGATATAAAAGCAACTGAAAAGAAAGAAATAATGGAAGAGATGATATTATTATACAATTTAAGCAAACACAGAAGTATTAATCTATATTCAGAGCCTCTGGAATAAGTAATTCTGCCTAAAATAGCAATAACAAATCAATTTACTTCTCAGGATAATGCTTTTACTTAATACCCTATAGACATAATCAAGTCTCCATATTTTCCTTCAACTATGACTGTTCCCTTTATCCTCTACCTTGACAGTAAAGAAAATCCAAGTGTGCTATTAAGACTAGTCAAGGTGTTTTCTCCATGAACCTGCTTTTAAGTCTGATATGTTGTAACAAGCACATTTTAAAAAAAATGTTTGAGAATACAGAAGAAATACATTGGGACATGTATCGACATAATTCAGAGCTTTTATTTGAAATATTTCAATTACTGTAGAATATGAGAAATAAATGCAAACTAAAAATATATGAGAAAAACGGATACCAGCTAAACCATAAGAACATATAAACTATTAATTTATTCAATCAATTTATGCCTTCTGCTTCTATTGTGACAAATACTCACGAGTAATTACAGAAACTGGGAGACCACGAGTCCTAGTCTCATTGTTAGGCATGAAGCCAACTGCATGACTTTGGGCCAATCATTCTCTCTCAGCATTAGGAAGGAAGTAAAGCAAACCACTGCTGAAATTTTGCCAAGAAAACTTCACAGACTTGTACAGTTACCAAGAGTCAATACTGAATAAAAGGTGCACAAGGGGATGCACATACACAAATTACAGCAATGCATTTGTCCTGTTCCTCCTGGAAGGATTCAGGCTTCTGGTTCAAGAGTAAACATACCATTATGACCCAATTGTTGGGGGGCAATATGCTGACTCTGTAAACCGCTTGGAGAGGGCTGTAAAACACTGTGAAGCGCAGGGGTGGGATTCAAATATTTTAATAACCAGTTCTGTGGGTGCGGCTTAGTTGGTGGGTGTGATTTGGTGGTCATGTGACTGGGTGGGTGTGGCCAACTCGATGTCACCCACGTCAAGGGCACTTCTCCTCGCCTGGCTTCTCATGACTGTGGGGATGCTGCAATGGTCGTAACTGTGAAAAACGGTCATGTTACTTTTTTCAGTGCCATTGTAACTTTGAATGGTCACTAAATGAAATGTAAATCAAGGACTACCTGTACAAAAATACAAAAAGCTTCTTTGCTTGAAAAAAGCTGCCCTAAATACCAATCATTAGATTAAAAATACCTGCAAGCCGGAGTTACAAATCAGGCAGGGTGCCAGAGCACCTTGAGGAATTAAAATAGTTAAAATGCAATCATAACTATCAGCAGCCAACTCTTGCTCATAAAGTGAAACCCAGAGGTCATTTAAGCTCTCCAGAAAGAGCACAACCAGGAAAAACAATCCTTAGAACCATTTGCACCACTTAAAGATACTAGCTGGTCTCACTCCCTTCACAAGATATCCTAAGGAAATCAACCAGATTTAAGGAAAGATCAAATGCCCCCCAGAAAGGCAGTACAAAAATCAGTGCCAAGCTTGCATCCTGCCTCTTGGAAGTACACCCCAAAAGGACAGTGCCAGATAATACTAAAGCAGCAAAGGAAGACCCCCTTCCCAGATAGAAAAAGAAACCATGAAACAGGAAAAAATGTACACACAATACAAATAATTAAATCACAACAGTAGCTGTTGCTTGTTAAACAAATTACCAGAACAAATAGACACAGGAACTAGCCAGATTTCTCAACCCAGTTTATTTTCAGGAACAGAGATTAACTTTTTTCCTTCCAAACAAAGATGAATAGGGAAAATTATCCCATCAATAAACAAAGGATTAAATGTCACCAAGGACAGAATTAAACTTCACCAAAAACCAGTTTTAGACCAAAAGTCAGAAAGGGTTTGTAAACTCGCATTTGAATGTCAATCTTTCTAGCTAGCCAAGAAGCCTTGCTGAATCATCTTGGTTCCTTGTCATTAAAAGCTCCTTTCTGGTTATTCAATTATATCTTCAAAGGGCTGATTGTCGCACTTGGCTGGAAGTATATCAGGGAAGTATCTCCTCCCAATAGCAGTGTAAAAAGCTTAAAATAAACCTTCCTCTTTAAGCAAGTAAAAAAAAAAAACCTCCTTCGGAGACAGTAAGTTTAGGTACACTGCCAAGAATGTAATAAGGGTGGAAATAAACAAAAGGAGATTTCTTCTAAATACCAGTTCTCTGAACTGCTTAGAAAGTTAACAAGGGGTTCTATAGAACCGGTCCTACCCCTAGTGAATCCCACCCCTAGTGAAGCGGTATATAAGTCTAAGTGCTGTTGCTATTATTTCATCAATGACGGGCAGAACTAACCTAACCAGAGGTATCCTGGTGGGGGTAGAAATATTTGTACCAAAGAATTTTAATAGGGACAGATGAGCCTTTGCCAAACAATAAGTAGGTACAAAATCATGTCAAATATTAGCAATGAATAAGGACAGAGCTAACCTTAACACTTACAGTTTAGCAAGGGCAACATATAACTGACAGGAATTTCTATTAAAAGCAAAGTCATTCCCAGTAAATACACTGAACAAGGTCAAGAGACAGGAATAACTAGATTATGGCCTATAAAAATGCTTTATCATGATTTAAGAATATCACAAGTTCCTATCATAGAAGATTATTACTTTTTCTACACCTGTTTCACTGGAACATTACTGTAATTACTGTACTGGTAGTCCTTGACTTACAACAATTTGCTTAATGATTGTTTGAAGTTACAACAGCACTAAAAAAAGTGATTTAACATCATTCTTCACACTTACAATCATTGCAGCATCCCCATAGGCACATGACTAAAATTTGGACACTTGGCAACTGACTCATATTTATGACGATTGCAGTGTCCCAAGGTCATGTGATCATCTTTTGCAATCGTCTGATCAGCAAAGTCAATGGGGAAGCCAGATTCACTTAACAACTTTGTTACTAACTTAACAATTGCAGTGATTCACTTAACAACTGTGGCAAGAAAGGACTTATAAGTTTTAAAAGGTGCTCTTAGAATTAAAACAAGTGTTTTATCACCATACCTCAATACTTTTACTTGCTACATTCTTCACTACCGCAGGAAACAATTCAGATGCATTTTTTCCTCTGGCAATCATCTTGAAAAAGAAAAAATTCCTTTAATATAACATGCTACTTTAAAATACAGTCAATAATTTAATATATATATACACTAATAGTACATTTCAAATTACAATTAAGTTCCTTCAACTCTGAAGTAAGTTTCTTCTTTGATGACATATCTTCAAAGGAAATTCTATATTATATAATTTTTCAAAGAAATTTCAATTAATTTAAAACAGGTAAATAGGTAAGTTACTTTAATTTGTTCAAGGGTCAATTAAAAATAATATAGAATACCATTTTTGCTGGAATACCAATTATTCTGATTTTAAGAGGTAGAATTGAAGCCAAACAGTTATCAAACTCCACAAATATTCCAGTAATACTTATAGCATAATAAAACGGCAATATTTAATATTACTTTTTAAAGTATGCTGCATTATTTAAATTGCAATAACTGAAGCATACTATGAAAGAATACATTTGGAATCTTTTCAAAACATATTTGGTCTCATAAAGTCCAGAATCACTTCTTGTGAGATGAATTTGACAAATAAATAAAAGTCATGATCACTGTAATTTCAATAAAAAATTTTTTAAAAAATCCTTTGCCGCATTTGATTAGTTTCCTTTATATTAAAAAAGAGTTAGGTGCTGAATAAACATAAATTAAATATAAAAGTGAGTAATCATTAAGCTAGAGAGGGAATGAAATACATGAAATATAACTGCAGGTCTAAAGAAATGGAAAACATTTAAAAAGTTGTCATTGGAACGATTAATGAGAATCTTAAAAAGTGTTTAAGAATTTTAAAGAACAAAGGGAATACATGAATTGGTGTACAATCATGGTGGAACTAAGGAATTTTCAAGGATAAAAAGTATTAAAATGATTAAAGAATAGCGTTGGCATTAGTTACATTTTAGGTATATCCTTTTCATTTTCTTATCTCATGCCTTATTTTCTTCAGCTAACAGTTTCTGTGTTTTTCATAATGTTGTCTAATCAATATGCACCTGCTTAAGTATACTATAATTTTAAAAACCATTTTAATCCATTTTAACACTCAGGTTTTGCAAACTATTTGTGGTGTCTGTTTATTTATTTCTGGCCTCTGGTCATGTATTTTTATTCAAAATATACATCAGCTTTTCCAAACATTGGCATAAACAACATGTGGACTTGAACTTCAGACACTGTAAACCACAGGGAATCTGAATGGAATAATAAGAATGCAAAAAAAACAAAAAAAAACACCTCTGCCACAATTTCCTAACCAGCACCTAGAGGAGGATGACAAGTCTGAGGAAATGTGACCTATGCATTTTTGATTCTTCAGATCATATTTAACAAAATATACAACAGTCCAGTTTGGATCCAAATATGGACTCCTGTGAATAGAAAAGCTCCTTTCATTTAGATTCATTTAGAATCACAATGACTGAACTTATTTTCAATTTTCCTGAAAATCTCTTAGAAAATTCCTCAAAACAATAAAGTAGGGAAAAGAAAACTGATAAAAAAATACCAAACTGAACTTGATACTGTAAGATTGGTGTGCTCAGGGTTCTATCAATTAAACAACAATATCTATTGGGATCTCGGAAGCAAGTGTTCTTTATAGCAACCCCTGCCCTCTACAATGAGGTACCTCTGCCAGATTCCAACAGAACCCACCCTGCTGGTATTTCAAATGGCTTTGAAGACCCAGTTCTTCATTCAGCGGTTGAGCCAGGGTGAGTGAAATTCCCTTTAGATCATGTGGGTTGTTTTCTTTGTTCCCCTTTGTTTTGCTATCCTGCTCTTCACTTTTGGTCTCAATTTTTTGTGTTTTAAACCATTTGTAAATCACCCAGAGCTGGTGGGAGTCACATGTAAATTTAGTAAATTTATATGGATGTTCAAAATGAAAAAAGATGCAAACTACATTATACACATAATAAAAGCTGAACATACTCCAACAATCCTTTTCATAGCCTCCAATTTAGAAGAATCTTTGCTGCTTTCCAACATCTGCTTAAGATCTTCATTTCTATAAATGAGAAAATGAATATGTAAGGTTATTGGCATCAACACCTGATTGTGAATTTATTAATCATAAAAACAAAAAAGGGATCCGACATGCAACACAATGTCAGGATTCAGCAATGCAGGAACTTACCTAAAGAAAACCTATTGCAAAATCCATTTTGGGAAGATATTAAACATTTCCCTTTTAGAACAAAGCAAATATATAAAGTACAATATATATAAAAATGAATTTTGAAGGATGAATATAATAGTACATGAGGGAAAATCTTATATGTTTACGTATCTTATCAGACTAATAAAGTTAAACATATAATACAATAAATATACTATTATTTTGTATTTTTTTTTATAAAATATGGCAATATAAATTCAATACCATAGACAAATAATTATATAATCCATTGACCTGAGAAACCTAATCCCAGATTAATATATTTCAAATAGTATTAGGCTTGACTTTTACAGTATTTAAAAAAATGGCATACTCCAATCAGTAACTACAGGAGAAATTTTGTTTAATGAGAAAAGATAATAGACAATTGAAACAGGACAGAAAAAAAATACAAATATAATGATTTGAATTGAGATGAAATAAATACAATAAAATTGAGGAAATTAAAAGAGGGGAGAAGCCATGTAGAAAATGTTAAGTTGTAATAAGATATGAAATAGAATATAAAAATGAGCATGAACCTGAATTTGTGCCTGTACGAAGAAATGTAACCCGGGATTATGCTGCTTTCAAAAAAGATGTTTTAATTGTATTTCTTTTCTTTTTGTGAAAACTCAAATAAAATTTACCAAAAAAAATGTATTTAAAGGGGGGGTCCATGGTAAAGAAAAGGTTGAGAGCCACTGCACAAGATCAAACTTTTCCTGCATTTTTAATCACAAATATGTATAGAAATAAAACTGAATTAATTTAACTTGGAGAAGTAAGGAACTGAACAAAATCAAACTGGACAGGTCTGTTCAACTGTAAGGAACATAGTCACACTACACTCTCTTCCCATACTCCATTCATCAGTGACAATATGTCAATTGTTGGACTGGCTAAAACAACTTCCATCTAAAAATGAGAGTGAAAAAAAATCACATTGAAAAAACACAGAGCAGGGCTGTCAAATTCAATTACATTGCATGAGGGTTGTGTTTGACCTCAGGGGGTGGGGGTGGAGTGTAGCCAGGGTGGGTGTGGCCAGCTTGACATCACTCATGTAGGGGGCTTCTATGGAGTGCTCCGCCAGTGAAAATGGGCTCCTGAGCTCCTTTTTCAGCTGGGACGGCCTTCTGCAACCCTTGCCAGTGAAAACGGAGACCAGGAGGACCGTGGGCAGGCCTTACAAGTTCTGTTTTCAGCTGGGACGGCCTCCTGCAAACCTCTGCAAGCGAAAATGGAGCTTGCAGAGGCACCACGGGCCGTTCCTTCGCTGTTTCCAGGATGGCTCCACAGGCCAGATCTAAGCATTCCAGATCCGGCCCACAGGCTTAAGTTTGACACCCCTGACATAGAGCATGTTAGAAACAAAAATTTTTGCACTTTCCTGTTTTGGCAAATAATTCCCATTGCAAACTGGAAAAATTCCACTTCAAATAAAGTTTATAAGTTACAAAAAAAATCTTCCTTTTAGGTTACTGGATATTTAGGGAGATGCAGCATTCTAAAGGACTACCTCAAATTACTTCATCTTTACTATTACATTTAGAGTAGCAAATACTACACTTTGTCAGAAGGCCAATTTTCTTTAAATCTGCATTTGAACTTAATTTGTACTTTCTGACATCCATAAAACCCAAGACATACAAATAAGAAAATTTCCTCAATAATATAGAACAGGGGTGCCAAACTCGATTTCATTGAGGGCCACATCAGTATTGTGTTTGATCTCAGGGGGCCTGGTGGCCATGGCCAGCTCAACGTCATTCATGTCAGGGCACCTGTGGTGGCCTAGCTTGGGCTGGAGAGATCCTCCTGCAGCTCTCTGCCAGTGAAAACTGAGCTCTCTCCCTCCTGGGGCTCCAGTTTTGCTGGCAGAGGCAGCGCAGGACGGTCCTTTGCTGTTTCCAGGGTGGCCCCGTAGGCCAGATCTCCATGGCCGGAGAACTTGAGTTTGACACTCCTGATATAGAAAAAGTAGTTTTATATTCTTTAACTTTAAAAATACTGCATAGAATTGAGAAGAGTGTACACACTAAAGGGCATTTGTATATACCAGTAGTAGCTAATACAAATCTAAATCTCACAAGAAGATTATTATTAAATTAATAGTTATTTTTGAATGTGTACAAGTGGAAGAGTTTAAGACTGAGATGAGTTATAGTGATCTCTTTGGAGAAAATGAAGCTGCTTTGCTCAGTTACGGATAGTGCTCCCTCTATGATGCCCTATGTCAAGTTAGCAAATTAAGTACTATCTAAGGGCTAAATCCTTCTAAGCTAACAGTCTTTGATGTCTAGTTTTCACAAATTGTACTTTTGTATATTGGGATTATGAGGAAAAGGTTATTTGGAAAACAAAAACTTATTTCCATATATTCAGGACTCACAGCATGCGGTTTATCAGACGCTTAGAGGACATTTCCACATTCTATACAACCAAAGTGGTCAGAGACACAAGAAAAAATAGTCTTCCTATAAATACTGAAACACAAATCATCTCTGCAATCTACTGTGCTAAAACCAAGAGCATATTGCAAGAAAGTATTATTATTGTTCTTGTGTAGGTGGTGATGCTGGCGGTGATTGTTGTTGATCTCAGTCAGCCAGATGTTTAGACTGGATTTTATATTCTCTCTACCAAGTCTTTCCCATCTAGACCAGAGATGTCAAATTGGCGGCCTGTGGGCCAGATGCATCACACAAAGGCCATACTCACCCCAGCTCCATGAAGGATGGAAATGTCATGAAACATCACATGATGGCAACATGACACAGCGAGTTTGACACCCATCTAGACCATCTAACCATTGAAGTACAGCACCATTCATGTTGAAAAACTGGTATATGTCCTCAGCTTACAGCTGGTCAGTGTGATTTATAGTTTGATGTGGGACCCCACAGTTACATTGAAGGGAGGACACTATGCCCCATAGAAAGAATCCTGGCAATACATCTGCTAATTTGTAATATCTACAGACATTTAGGCTCCTAAGAAGCCAGACACTTAAGTGATTATGTCTACATTATTATGTGATGCATTGTATGTATGAGAACCATTCTTGCTTAAGTTTCAATTTCTTTGAAACTTTTATTATGTATATATACTGTTAGTTTTGATATTGATGTATATTTTTCAAGTTTAAGTTTTCAATCAGGTATTGTTGGAATCGGGTCTTACTTTCAATGTTGAGCAATGTTTATTCTTCTTCTTGCATATATCCCATTAAATACTATGTATATTTTTTTGGATTTTTAATTGTTTGTTGTTTATTGTTTTAAAATGTTTTAATTGGATATTTTTTTCATTATAAGCTGAGTTGGACAGTTACGATGTTTCTCATTCATTTTTTTCTGAGACTACAATTAGTAAGAAAAGTTGCAGTTTCATTATAAATTTAAATTTATCATTTATTATATGAAAAATAATGTCATAAATACTATTTTAATTAATACTATTACAAATAACAACATAATAACCCTTGAATAGTCCCATCGATCCTTGGAGGTTGATACTGACCACTCTGAAAATCCTGGACTGGAGATTACCAGCTTGATTGGTGGTCACCTATTATAATTACTAGGAATCCCTTGGAAAGGAGATACCTGCCTAGTAGGTCTTTCGTTTGTAACAGGGAAAAGAGAAAATTATGCCACAACCTTCCAGTATAAAGGTTTTCATAGCACAAATTGTCTGCTTAGTCTACAATAAACTGAGCTCACTAAGAGATAGTATTTTTTTCTCCCCCCCCCCTTTTAAGAACAACTTAAATTGTTTTGTGAGCCCAAGCCACATACCTGTCACCAGTGCAACAGATTTCTTCCATAAATTTGCTGTTGTAAGATAAAACAGCAGTTTCTCTCATCTTCCTCCCACCCCATGTAATTATTTCCTCAGAGCATATACAAAAGATGGGCGTTTGCAAAGGTGCAGCAATAAATGCAGAATTCATGTCCAAATGCTTGGCAAGAATGAGATTTTTTAGAGCCCAGCAGAAGTAGTATAAGTCTGAGACATATTCCACTGTTCTTTGCACAAGGAATGCTACTATACTGCATTCAAAGTTAGAATATGAAATGAAAGAAAAGTAATCAAAACAAAGAAAAAATGAAGTTAACTTAATGAAATACTTACAAAAAAAGATTTTCTTCATATGATTCAACAGAAACACTAGTAATCCTATTTTCTTCTTCAGTAGGCTCTGATTTTAGAGTAACGTTGAGCATCTCTGCCTTTTCAAGAATAAATGTAATCCTGCAAGCAACCCCACTGAATTTATCTAACAAAGAGTACTTGTTCCAGGCCTCCAAATTTAGCAAAAAGAAACAAGCATACTTGTAGTGAAAGCTACTGATCGCAATCAAGACTGTAGAATGATTATGTAATAACAGGATACCAACTCCCTTCACTTTCAGGAAACGCATACACTATCAATGATCATTTCCTCAAGAAAAACGTCTTACTAGCCAACTTCAACAAACAGCGTGATACAGCAAAACATGAAAATCATTCTTATTTAATTTTTACCTTATTCCAGTTTTTCAACAAAAATCATTCAGGAACATGTAACATACATCCCAAGGGAAGATACAAGTTATCTTAATATGAAATTAATAGGATTATAATGTATTTTGCATTCTAGAGAAACGTTAAGAGGTCATATGGCAGACTATAAAGTAGTAAAATACAAAGCTAAAGAATTCAGAAGCCAGAACCAGTGCAGTTTAAAATGAAAACAGTAGCCATGATCAACTAAGACTTTTAATGAAATTGCTTTCAGTTGGTTATCCTATTCCAATCCATTATGTACAATTAACAGAACAGAGAATTAGATAATTAGCAAGGTATTTTTCCTTATCTCCTGATCTCAAGCTGCACAATTAAACATTATTAAAGTTACGACTGTATAGAAAGCATTTAGATACAATGTAAATTACCAAATAAAATGAATGTTTATGCAAATATAATACTGCCCATATTTTTTTTTTTAATACAGGAAGACTGGAACAGAAAATAACGAATCTAGAAATGACAGTTCTCCCCTTCACATTTTCAACTTTCAAATAACAGAGATTGTGGAACTCCTGGATTGGGGCCTGGAAGTTACTTTTGGATGAATAAAGGTGAATCGTAATCCAGAAAGATGGAAACACTCTGGATGGCGAACTGTTCAGTCTGAATAAAGTTTTGTAATTGATGCTAGAAGAAATGTTACTTATTTTTATAGTTTGGGCACCTTCCTGTACTAGCATTAGTAGAGAAGCATAAATTCCAATAGTTAGAAGACTTACCAAGAAACAATATCCTAGTTTTTCTACCTATACTTAGCAAAATCTTGACAGACTATTGTAACATACTTTACACAGATAAACTTCTATTATTAATAAAAAAAATACAACTTGGGTGAGGCAAAACATCTGGGAGTTCACACCATTATATGACATATGTTGATGCATCATTTAGAAATGTGATTCAGGTTCTAATTTATTTTATTTTATTTGTTTTGTTTATTTGATTTGTCAATCGCTTACAAGATAATGGGTATAATAATAAACATGAGTATGAATGCAGGAAATAGGTACAAATAAATGGGGACAATAAGACAGGGATGGTAGGCAGGATTGTGCACTTATGCACACCCTTACAGACCTCTTAGGAATGGAGTGAGGTCAACAGTAGACAGTTTAAGGTTGAGGATGTAACAACAGAGTCAGGTAGTGCATTCCAGGCATTGACCACTCTGTTGCTGAAGTCGTACTTTCTTTACATCACTAGATGATTGACATCTTGTTATCTAAAGGATTGCCTTTATCTTTGCATCAAATTAGTTTCAAAAACTTCGCTTATTGTATTAGGTAGGGAAGATAATCTTGACAGAGATTCCTGAGATCTGTTACAAATGATAAGAGATGAAATACATTTTAAATCCACAACAGACAGAAATATACAAAGGATATTTCCCTAATTCACAGGAATATAAGATGGGAGGGAAGGTACTAAGTATCACAATCACACTTGAAAGATTCTGTTATTGTGACCACTCTCAGAAAAGTAGTATTATCCTTCCTGTGGAGATGATTTCTTGGTCTGGTTTATATGGTGCAACTGACATGTTCAGTATATACATTATTAAATAGAGAGCTATGAGGTCAAAGACCTTACTGGTGGCCTGAAATTTAAGGTACTCTATAAGCAAGACTTGTATTTTAAAAACCATGGGGAATTGTAACAAAGAGAAATTAGTGACATAAGAAATGGTATCAGCCCTTTTTGATGGATCTCTCAATGGTAGTTGCTGTGATATCAACTATGTGATTGTCAGCCTTTCAGTGGAGGCAAGAAACAGGCATAGCAGGGATGCTCTGAATTATTGTAGGATGCAATGACAGAATCTTACAGCCTATACGAGCTTCTCTTTGCCCATTCTTATAGTAAACAAAATCACAGGAAGGCTATTTTGAATTTTCTTTTTGTCAGGACTAAGCAATCTTTTCCAAAAATCTCCTTTTAACAATTTGCTTATTCTACAATCAGGTCTATATTCCTTCACAATAATTAAGAAAAGCTAATAAATCATGGCCCTCAATATAGGAGAATTCAGGTTTACTATGTATACATACAGGGAGCAAAGGGATTGCTTCAAAAAGGTTTCTTTAACCTCTTTAAACCAGATGCACATTTAATCTGCGATCTGATTCCCAAAGACATTCTCCAGGCTAAGCAGAGTCCAGAGTTTATTTCTCAATTCAATATACTTATTAAAGTCTTAAGTAGCAGAGTAAAAAAGGCACATTGCTTTTTAATAATACAATAAAATACAGAGTTAATTAAAATGATAGAAGTGTTTAATCAAGAACGTTAGGTAAATCCATTATAATACTGTAGTGAAAGTTTGCCTTGAGATCCAATATTTAATGTTCCATTAATGTAGTAAAAATACATATTTTTGTGTAAAATCATTTATTAGTTATAGCAATGCTTCCTACAGTAAATGAACCAGTTTTAGCATTCTAAATGAATTTTGCTTCAAAATATGCTGCAATATGAGCATGTGCTAAACCTATTCAGAAGCTATATAATTACAAGACTCAAATTTAATTTTCCGCTTCATACTATAGCTATTTGAGTGACATCTTGTGGTGTAATTCTGTATTGCTATATCATACATTAATCACATTAGCAAACTTGATTTCATATTATTTATGAAATCTCTACCTAACCACCCAATAATGTAGACATTCACAAATATGGATCTATTAATAAACACCAAACAACCACAGTGAAAAGCAGCAAGGCCCGGCAAAAATCTACAAAAATAAAGTTATTTCAGTGACATATCTTATCTATGGCAGTTTTCCTAAACTTTGAATACCATACCAAAAAAGATTCATTCTAGAATTTATCTGCTACATTAAGCAGCAGAGATATCTGAAGAAAGGCCTTCAAGGAAACAGCTACTATTCTAGGCAGATTCATATTCAATTTCTTAAATTATCAAGGGGATTAAGATGTTTAGATAATGTAATCAAGAAAGAATCTAAAACTAAACTTGGTAAAAATTGTTGAAGACATGAACAGTAAATTGTATAATCTAGTTTCCCTGGTTCCAGTCAAAGTCTTGGCTGCTAAATTCTGAATCAGCTGATGTCTTCTAATGAGAGAACGATCTAAAATACATATTATCTATACTAAAATAAAATTTATGCCAAGAGTTACACTCAATAAACAATGCTGGTTAGAGAAAAATATCAGCTAAAAATTGAAGCCGGATGTTCTTGAGCAATCTATCAGTTAATAAAATATTTTTCTGATACCAACAGATTCTTCTAAGAAGGGTGTGAAAGTCTTACCAGAGAAAATGCTAAATTTGCACAAATAGCTTTGCCAGCACTGCCAAATATTATTTTCTTCGTTAAAGTTAACATTTTCCAGGGAAGATATACATGCATACAATCTGTGTAATATAAATATAAATAAATTCCAAAATATACTTCTGAAGTTTAATTTTTACAAAGTTCATTTATAAGACAATGAAGAGGATATATCCCCAGAATATAACAGTTTGATCAAAATGAATCATCACCACCTTACATACATGAATGTGACTTCAAGATACACATAGAGAAGGGATGGATTTGTGATACTTATTTTGTTATTCTGCTCCCCTCCCCCCCGTCCTCAAGGCCACCCACAAAGATTAAGATGTTGTACTGAGGTGACCCAGAGCCTATCCTACCTTTAGCCATGGAAAAGCACTATATGTTTTTGACTCAAACATTCCTTCTTAGTTCAAACTATTTCACAAACTTGTGCTTGGGACAAAACAAAGAGAGTTCCCAATGTAAGCTGCTTTGAGTTTTTGAAGGAAAGGTATAATATAAGTCAAATAATATATTAATTACTCAATCCCTAGGGGCTCACTATAAAATCTCACTGTTGTCTAACTTACATTATTATATTATGGAAACTGAATCAGGATTTCTGAGAAAAATCATGTAAAACAAAGCTGCAGAAAAATACTATCAGTTACCAGCTAGGCATAGACCCAAGTCAAGAACATACCATTTTAGGGGAAACAAGAAATTCAGCTATTTCAGATAAAGCATTCCAAAGTTAGCAGAGAATTCAAAGAACTGAACGATAACTACGTACTTATTGGAAAAAGTTCTTTTTTCTTTTTTGTCACATTACATTTGAAAAAATCTGCACTAACTAAATCTGTTCTACATGGGATTCTCTTTGAAGAGTGTTCAGAAGCTTCAGCCAATCAGCTGGGACTCGGGAGGCAGAGAATAGATGGGGGCAGGGCCAGTCAGGAGAAGGTATTACTGTAAAATCTCCCCACCCTGGGGAAGCTACTCAAAATCCATTCCCCTCCCCCCCCACTAACCTGTTTCCACCGTTCTCCTCGGGCAAAGCCCTCGGGGGGAGATGGGCAAGGCCCCCAAAAAAGAATATTTCCCCCCCCCCCCCCCCCTACCCACTACCAGTTCTCCAGAACTGGTCAGATCCTGCTGAATATCACCTCTACAGCGCAGACATTGCGCAGTTCATTGGGTGACCCTAGAATGGCACATATTACGCCTCTGCTCCACAAGTTGCTTTAGTTGCCAGTTTGCTTCCAAGTTCAATTAAATGTGCTGGTTTTGATTTTTAAAGTCCTACATGTCTTGCAGCCAAGATATTTGTGGGACCATTTCTTCCCAAGTATATATACCCATCCCATCGTGGCAGGCAAGATGAGCATATTATGGGTTCTATCTGCTAAGGAGCAACATCTGACAGAAGCCAAACATTTCCACTGCATCTCTTGCCTTTTGGTGCATTATTATCCCCACTCCAAGATTAGCTACGAGGAACACTTTGGAACAGAGAGCCCACAAGATGGTTTTATTATGCATGAGTTTTTTTTTAAATACTCCTCTGTTATATGAATGTTTCTTGCTTCTTATGGTTATTTTAAGATATATATTTTTTGTTCTTACTGTTTTATTTTTACAGTATCCTGCTCAGAATCATATCTGTAAGATAGCCATATAAATTTGATAAAATAAAATTTCTGGTTTTAAGTGTCTTATTGTAGGAGATGACCAGTCTAAGCCGAGGTAGGGGTCAAATGCGTCATAAGTCATGAGCCCCTGTGTGCCCACAAGAGATCTAAGTCCAGCCCACCTTGAGTGCCTTCTTATTCCCCCTCATTTCACTTGACCGTTAGTAGGCCAGATTTTTGCAAAGAGCTTAACTTTGCAATAAATCTTTATACTCATTTGAACTGCCTGAATCTCCTGATTTCCTAGTGCTTGACGCTTATCTTTTATCTTATATGTCTACAGTTTCATTCAGATGAATGAAAATGTTGTATATACCAGGGATCCCCAACCTTTCGACGCCGCGGCCGGTTCCGACATCAGCTGGGCGCCGCTGCCCGGTATCCGGTCAACTGGGCGCCGCCATCTTTTATGATAAACGGCGCTTCAGGCGTCATCGAAGCGCTGTTGCACATAAAAAGATGGCGGCATAGCGTTTGGTGAGCTTTTTCGGTAGAAATGGCTTTCTACCCGAAAAGCTCACCGCATGCGCCGCCATCTTTTATGATAAACAGCGCTTCCGGTGAGCTTTCTACCCGAAGCGCTTTTTAAAAAAGATGGCGGCGCCCAGCAACCAGCGACCCGGTAAGGGTTGTTCCGTTGCCGGTCGTCCGCGGACGGCGGTTGGGGACCCCTGGTATATACCTTAGATAAATCAAAGTGATAGGAAAAATTGGATCTATTGAATATCTATGTACTACATATTAATTATAGGCCTAACAATTTGTTGGACTACCACTATAATTATTTGTAAGTCACTCAAAGTTCATGGGAGTGGGTGGCCACAATAAAATTAAATAAAGTAAATGAATAAGAATACAGCTGCTGTCATGAGACAATTGACAGTAGCCCAAACACAATCATTGGGAAAATATAAAAGATAAATTAATATCTTGTAAAAGACAAATATTAAAAGTAGACATTTTTAAACAAGTTCTTTATAGGCCACATTAAACTTGAGCCAGCAGTTTGACACTACCTTGGGATGCAACAGCAAAAGCATAGAGTCCAGATCATAAGAAACAACTGTCTCACTCTATTTTCTTCTGGTCAGTAACCACTATGTCCAGTTCTATGTGTTCAAACAGGACAGTGACAACTTGGTGCAAGTTCAAAGGACATTTAAGAACATGGTGAGGGATCTAGAATCCAAGCCCTATAAGGAATTGTTAAAGAATCTGGAGATCCTTGATTCTACAAAACAGACAATTAACAGATATAACAGTTTGAATATCAGAAGATATTTTTGCACACAAGAGAGAGTGTTGCCTCAGAAGATAGCAAAAGGATCGATGTAGTAATGTACTTTAAATTACAAAGAAGTAGATTTAGGCTAGACATGAAATTCCTGACTGCGTGAGCTATCAGCCAGTGGAATACACAGTGGAATAGACATTTTCTTGGGTTTTTCTAGGTTTTAAGAAGACTGTGGATGGTGATCTTTCAGAAAGGTTGTACTAGTTCCTATCCTTAACAAAGGATTTGACTAGATAACCTCTTTAGTTCCTCCCAACTCATGAATTCTTTTCTGCAAGAACATTGTCTATTACCACATGAATCAGCTTTTATGGAAAACTGCAAAGTTCAGTGTAAAATTCCCCAAAGTGATATGATACAGCTACTATACCATTCAGAAAAAGAATTACAGTATTATAACACTTTATTAGCAATCGCTCAGCCAGTTAACAGATTGAGAGTTAATCATAAGTAACCAATGACATTAGATTAGAAATACAAGTTAATATAGAAACCTACTTTGTTATTTTTCTTATGATCATCAGTGTTTGAAAGGAAGAAATAGGTCCAAAGTTTGTACAGATTTTTCAACAACAGTTGAAAAAAAATTCTTTCCAGTCTATTTAGAGATAGCTTTGGAGGTGTGCATGAAACTGTACTTTCATAATGTACTTTTGGAATTCAGAGAAGATTCCAGATGGTAAAATTTCCATTTTTCATCCATTTCTGAATATAATATTGGGTATGAGAGATAAAACACCTGATTTTTGAAGCACAATGGTATCTCCTATTCCAATCCTGGTATAATCTAAAAAGAAATGTCTATGGAGATTCTCAGTCATCCAAGTTGTTCCAAATATGCTTTTTCAAGGAGGCAACTGAACTTTGTTTTTTCTTTTAAGATGTTTCACTTCTCATCCAAGAAGCTTCTTCAGCTCTGACTCGATGGTAGGGATCCCCACCATCCTAAAAGGCTTAGGAACAAAGGCAATTTAGAGAAAGGGTACAAAATCAGACATAAAGAAGTACATGATATTCTCCCTCCCACACACAAAAAATCATTTCCCCACACAAACACATAATTTGTAGAATTCATTCCCCTAAGACTCAAATGGGTGTCTTAAAAGGGAGTTGGATTAATTCATGGAAGACTGGTCTTACCTAGCACTGTTGTTCTTGAGACACAGTTACTTGCACTTTAGAGAAAATGTGCCTCAAAAATATCAGTTTTGGAAACAGATTACATCTCCATTCTTTGAACACTAGAGAAATAACTAGTAGGATAATATGAGCAATATTATTCTAGGCTAAGATAGGCCCTGGCACAATCCAGCAAGACTTGTCATAAGGTCTTATACTTTTATAACAATTATGAATCATGGAGAAAACAAATGTGTCTGCTACATCCTATTACCCTATGCTAGCTCTGTGTCCAAGCTTTCATACATTGGCTCTGTTTATACAGGGCAATATACAAATCAATTTTAGGTGTAAATTGAGTTTATACAACATAAATTCTAACATAAATTCCAAATCTGTGTAAATGTTATATTCAATATTGAAAGAACGATGGAGGTAGTACATACCTACAAGCCAAAAATATATAACTTGTAGCATTTAAGACTTTTGACAACCTTAATCGTCTCTGACATTTGTCTTTAAAAATAGAAGTAATAGAAACTGGGAAATTCAGCAACATTTAGACCACCACAGATCCATTACTCTTCCACAAGGCTTTTTTCTATTTCAGTCTACTACAAACTTTTCTAAGCCATATATTTTATTTTCATGCCACCTGTCAGATCACAACCAAGAATTTTTTGCTGGTTTTATGCTACCTATTATTATTTCACAGATTGAGCATCAGATAACACTATGTAGATTTAATAGCGCAAAACTCATTTTGGACTTATTTTATAGAATACTTCATCCAAACCATTCATCTTTCCTGGCTCAAGTATTTAATGAAACTGGCATAACTCTATAGCAGCAGGCACACTGCCACTCTAACAGATGGGCCTAGACTGTAGTCATGCCAGTGAAGCAATATATGCATGAAATTTAAATATTAAAGCAGGAGTTTTCGGCAATAAATTCACCTATTTACTTCCAATCTTCCAAGCCTTTTGAATGGAATATGCTGATTCAACATTGAATCATTCCAGAATTATATAAATGCTTTATATAAGCAGTTTCTATAGTAAGCTGCAATATTCTTCTACACAGAAAAATCAAGAACATCAGCTAAACAAAGTGAGTTCTGGTTAAAACTTAGGTGAGAGGTAACTAGAAAACATCACCATCATAGCTTAAACTGAGAAAGGAAAAAATGTAACAAAAAAAGCAATAACAAACCACTTCTTTATCAATTCAAAAACCAGCACAGATGTGCCCATGAAGTCACCATGAGTCAGTTCAACTCAAAAGGAAAATTTATCTTTCCTGTCTCCAAATTTTGAAATTTAACAAAATAGTTTAATCTAACTGAACAGATAAGCATGACACACTCTATATGGGGCTACACATCAAAACAGTACATAAAATCAGCTACTACAGAATGCAGTGTCAAGACTATTATCTAGTTGTTGAAAACAACCATATAAACACAAATCTTGGATGTATTACAATAATTTCCAATTCTTGTCACACTTGGTAGCTCCCACTGTAAAATTACCTTCTCCCATATTAACTTTCCTCTAATTTGAAATCATCATGGGTCCTATCTTTTCCAGATTGGTTAGATCAATGGTTGCAATGTTTAAAAAGGCCCTAGTATCACACTTACTTCATAGAAACTAGCTTCATTATGCTGCATTCAGAATATCAAACTTTTAAGAATTTTTTACACTGCCATCAAAATATCATATAATGCCACTAGTGTCTTGTGAAAAGATAGCTACAAACAAAAACAAAAATAACAAAAATCATTTTATTATGAAGAAATAAAAAAGAATGAAAAGAATGAAAACAGCAAGTGTACACAGAGCTTAATCAAGATGGCCATCTGCTGGATTAGTAACAGCTCTGATAAACTATTTTATTTACAGTGGTATATACAAACTTTTATATAAAATCATTTTTTTTTAAAATATCAAAATTACACACATATATTCCCACAGATTTTCTAATTTCTAATTTTATTTTCTAAATAAATTAGGCAAAGGATTATTTTGTACTATTTTAAAATTATCAGAATCATAAAGCTCATGGTATGTTATTTATCTAAGTGATCTGATTACTCATTATTTTTATCCTGCCTTTATCAAGAAGGCATACATAGCTAATACCCTTTCTCCTCATATATTCTCCACAATAACAACCCTGTGATGTGAGTTAGCCCAGCTTTCATGCGTATGGAAGGATTAGAACTCACAGTCTCTCAGGTACTAATCTGGTGCTTTAACAATTGGACCAGTGATGGTGAACCTATGAAATTCCATAATATTTTAAAGGCATAACATTAATTGGCATGACAACTTGAAAACCTGTCCCCTTCTCGCAGGATTTGGAGAGGCCGTGTGAGAATGAAGTGTGCTTTCACAGGACTTCAGAAAGTCAAGAGAAAGGGCTGTGCAAGAAAGGTGGCCTCCCGAACTTCCAAAAATTACACAAGAATGGGGCATGCAATTTTCAGAGACTGCAGAGGCCATAAGCTGCTTGAAGAATGACGGCCTTGTGTGATCTGGAATAGATAAGACTACAGGAGCGTCTTAATAAGAAGAAAGCATTGCCTGAAAGTAAGCAATGCATGGCAAATTTGGGAGAATGCTAGGCCACCAGGGTAGTGATACCTTTCCCAAGGCTCACACAGATTGAAAAATGGCATGAGGGCATGCCCTTTTTGAGTGGTAGTGGTGGTGCTTGGCAAAAGCTGCGGCCCAAGGCTCAACTTCAGGCCAATCCTCAGCGTTGCCACTGAGTGCCATTGTCCATTACAGCAAACATCTGAACTTCTACTTCTGAGCATGTAGTTCTACAGCACTCATCATAAAATTCTGCCAAATGAACAAGCCTTATTACTTAATAAAACTAATTGTGTTCTTGATATGGCTGGGTAGATTCTATCAATTAAAATATTTGTTAGAAGTAAATCTAACACAAACCTAAGTAAATTGTTCGATTTACTTTAAACTCTGATCAAAATAGAATGTCTTCATCTCAATAAAACAGATAATTGGAAAGTGGAATATTTTTATCCCAGACTGATCTCATTCACAATCAATGTTCTACTTCCTAGTACAGGAGAGGGCTCTAAATCACAAAAATGTCAAAAATTTAACTAAGTTTGTAGCTACTCTGAATTTGCTGGTACATATTCATGTTGCAATGTATTAACAAAATAATAACTATAGCTTTTATAAGGGAGACTTATAATTCCTTCTACAGAGGAATTATTGAGTCTATCATCTTCACATCTATAACTGCCTGGTTTGGTTCTGCAATCCAACAGGACAGACATAGACTTCAGAGGATAATTAGGACTGCAGAAAAAACAATTACTACCAACCTGCCTTCAATTGAGGACCTGTATACTGCACGAGTCAAAAAGAGCTGTGAAAATATTTACAGACCCCTCACCTCCCGGACATAAACTGTTTCAACTCCTTCCCTCAAAAGCGCGCTATAGAGCAGAGGTCTCATTCTCGCCCGGCCCAGGCCAGCGGCATATGCGGCCCGCAGGGACGATATCCTGTGGCCCCCACCGTGATATGAAAGTATAATATTAGTGTATAATATAAATATAAAGTATAATATAAAGTATAATATTATGCGGCCCAGTCTCACCCAGACTCTGCCTCCAGCGGCCCCCAGGTAAATTGTGTTTGAGACCCCTGCTATAGAGCACTGCACACCAGAACAACTAGACACAAGAACAGTTTTTTCCCAAACGCCATCATTCTGCTAAACAAATAATTCCCTCAACACTGTCCAACTAAACCATTTACAAAGTCTGCACTACTATTACTATTAATCTTCTCATCAGTCGTTATCACCTATCCCCTCCCATTTGTGGCTGTATAACTGTAACTTTGTCGCTTGTATCTTTATGATTTATATTTACTGTTTCCTAGTATGATTTGATTGCTTATTGTACCCTATGACTATCATTAAGTGTTGTACCTTATGATTCTTGACGAACGTATCTTTTATGTATACTGAGAGCATTTGCACCAAGACAAATTCCTTGTGTGTCCAATCACACTTGGCCAATAAAATAATTCTAATTCTAATTCTTAGAACTCAGTTGCCTGCTTTCTAGGACAGTACTTTAATTACTATACAAAACTGTCAACTCCTCTTAAACATGCATTGCAGCATCCAAGCATTAGAAGTTTTTTTTTAAAAAAACTAATAGATTGTATGAATTAAATACTAGTTGTGTGAGGTAGAAAATTTTCCACAAAAAAATCCTCAAATAGATAATTAATTTCTCCAAGGAAAAATTCCCTTTCATAAATTCATTAATAATGTATGGTCACAAATCCAAGGCTACATTTATCCAACATCTCGGTAGACAGTAGCACTTGACTATCATTATCAGGGCTTAGAAGAAGAGTACTGTGGGGATTAAACAACAATGGAAGAGTAGCAGGGAACTTTAGAGATATAGACTAGACTGAGAAGTTAGAAGAACATCCTGCACTGTTGCCAAGTAAACTTCATAAGCTATCCATGAAGTCACTAACTCACTGGAAAGAAATTTATAAATAACCCCATTATTTATGCAAATGATACTCCTGAATTCCACACAAATCTTCCAAAAATAATTTTAAAAAGCAGAAAAATTATAAGCAAAGTGAAATAAGCAAATTACCAATTTCTCTACTTTTTTCATTTAAATTGTGAAATTCAGCAGAAACTAGCCTTGGAGATTTTGTATACATGTATAGCAGCATGGTGGCCTAGTGGTAAAGATGCTGGCTTTCCATTCAGAAGGTTGAGAGTTCAATCCTAGGTAGCAGCATATGTTTCTCTCCTAGGACAGAAAGAAAAAATATCTGCTGCAAACTCCACATGCTGTCAGGAAGGGCATCTGGCCAGTAAACGTTCAGGTCCATCCAGTCGCTCTGACTCTTCCCAAGATTAAGGGATTACAGGGTCATAAAAATGATGTATGTGTGTAGATATACATTGATCAAAGCAATTTTCCATAAAAGAGTGTGGCCAAACCAAAACATTAACTGAAAAACTGATTAAAAATTAATTAAATAAGGTAAAATAAGGCATCTATCTGCTCATAGAAACCATTCTCTCTCAAACACACAAACACACACACTTACACCATTACTCCTTCTTTTCTTTCAGGAGAAATAGGGGATAAAAGGAAAAGAAAAACCAGAATGAAGAATGGATATTAGAAGACAAAAGGAAAAAGAGACTGATGACAGCTTAGCTG
Organism: Notechis scutatus; assembly: GCF_049901735.1. Classification (NCBI taxonomy): domain Eukaryota; kingdom Metazoa; phylum Chordata; class Lepidosauria; order Squamata; family Elapidae; genus Notechis; species Notechis scutatus. Next base: position 235,805,262 of record NC_142010.1, read on the forward strand.
CCAAGAGTTTATACTAGGCAAAGAAACATAAGCTATGCACACTTACTCTGTAGTTAGTTGTACTGAATTCAGTGACTCTTAATTCCAGGTATATATGTTCAGGAATTCTAGGCCTGTTCATGTGAGATCTTGCGACAATTTACTTGCATTCAAAGGGGAATAGGAATGAGCATGCTGTATCTATTCTACTTGTGCTGTCTTTCACTTGTAGAGATGGGTGGCTCTAACGTATGCAATGTGAAGGTCTTCAATGGAAGATATGTTTCAATTATCCAAAATAAGAATCACATTTTAGAATATTATTACAGTATTATTACAGTTTTTGACTTGACCTAACATTATACCATAATCTAGAATTGATCTGGATAATATTCAGCAGAATCCCAAATGAACAAAATTTAATAATTTTTGTCTTACAGTGAGAAAAGCTAGAGTAGGAATAAGTCTTGAAAAGGCTATAAGACTCATATTATGTAGAATTAGTTCAATTTATCAAAAATATGAAAAATGTATGATCAAATAAGATCCAACTAGAAAACTCACTCTCCTATATTAATAGTGAAATAACTGTTAAACAACTTTTGATACTTCATAATTGTAACCTTTAGATGGAAAATTGTGGAAATGAAACCTTTAGCAAAATCTGGTTTCTCTTAAAGACAACAAAAACAAAAAAAACCAGGTAATTGGTATTCACATGAATGCAGTATAATCTTGTATTATAAATAGCAATATAAATAAAATAAATATATGCTATAGCATTTAAAAATAATGTAACATTTTTGGAGAATTCTTTGAAATGTTATGATTTGCATTAGGTTACACAGGAAATAAATGAGTGTCGAGAGTAATTTTATATCTGCAGCAGCCTACCCATTTTCTTATTAGAACTGAATGCTCATCTTTCTACTTCAGCTTTTGGCTACACAAAAGTTATTGATAATAATCCTCAATAATCCTTCATCAATTTGCACTAATGACAAATAAATAATATGAGATTGAATCTTCAGTGATTCAAAATTATTTTATTTACATAATTTCTATCTCAATTTTCTAATACATAGTTTCAATCAGCAAAAAATACATCATAAACATTATTCTGAATTCATTATAATTAAAAGTCACTGACATGCACTGACAAGTTTTCACATTGTCTCTACAAACTCAAAAACTTCAGAAGCAGATGCTTCTATATAACTGCACTTTCTAGAACACACCATAATTGTAATAATAAATTATGCTTGATATTAAGGGAATAAGAAAACACAACTGCATATTAATAGCACAATTTAAAGAATGCTATAAAGTTCTATTTGATAGTTAAAAGCAACTTAAATAAGACTGTCAATATAAATTATATGTTGAATTAATTCTAACTCTGCATGGAAATGCTTCCTGAGAGATTTGCCAATCAAAACTGTCATTTTGGCACTTGTAGCTGATAATCTTCCAACTCTACTTCATTCACTGAGCCATAGATTTACTCATAATTCTTCTCATATTATCATCTTATCAAAGAAAGTAAAAGAACATTTAAACTGTCAAACTAAATGTAAAATCAGATGGTAGTTTGGTATTGCATGGGAGCTTTTCTAATGAAAAAAACAGCTGCTTGTGAAAAAGTTATCTTCATCAAGACATGAAGAAGGAAATGGTTAAAATCGTTTTTATGTCATTTTTGAACCAATCTCCCACAGCTACAATTTAAAGTAATTTAAAATAAAAGAACAAAAAACATTAAGAAGCACACCAGATGATGCAGAGTCTGATCCTATGCCTCCCAGTTCTATAAAGTAACCAACTTTTGTCTGAGGGGGAAAAAAATCAATGTCATATAAATAATACTCTTCATATTCAATAAAAAAAAAAAATACATAACATCCATGCCTCTAAGCTATACCATAGTGTGCCTGTGCTTTGGATAGAATAGCGATATAGAAGATGAAAAAGTACAGAATATATTATTTATAAGTTTTAATACACATACACACAGTGTGTGGACATATAAAATTCTTTCTATAAACTGATATAATTGGTACAAAAATATTTCAATCTTAGCATAGAATAAATTTGGGCAAAGAATAGCATATATTAGACCTAAAAAACAGTAATTCTCAACATTTATCTGTGCATACTGATGAATACCTTACTATAATAAAAAGGCTTTTTTTAACCCTGAGAATCATGCATAGAATCAAACTGGAAACCACTGAGTTGGTCTTAAAAACAAAAGTCTTGGCTTAACACTCAACTGTCCATTTGACTAGTCCATTTGTAGAAAAGGCTGTGAAGCACTCCCCCACATCTTAGAGTACTATATTTTACATTAATTATGAAAAAAATCTGTTATATACCAGATTAAAAGTAAAAGTAAATTATTGTTAAATCCACTGTCACAACTAAAACCTTTATATTAAAAAGTATTCAATTAATTTTTTAATAAACTGAGATTACAAATTACCCAACCATATGCATGTAAGCAATATTAAAACTACAAAGTAATCAACACAACAAAATAAATTTTAGGGTTACTTGGAAAACTACTGGAAAATGGTTAAACTCCTGGCAAGTCTGAAAAGTTAAGAGTAGAATTACCAGAGATCAGATTTTAATAAACAATAGTCTTTAGCACAGAGGATGGGAACTATATAATAGAATATAATAAAACAATCTTCATGTGATGGTAATTTGTAAGAAAAGAATTTCACCCCTTTAAATAAATCAAAAAGACTTTAATTGAAATGCTACAAATAACTGATATTAGCACAGGCCAAACAGAAGGAACAATGCTGTAATAAAAAGTAACCAGAAGCTGTCAAGTCCTTTCACTGCAGTCAAACCCCCAACTGGGAAAAAAAAAAACAATTAAGAAACAATCCTATATGTGATCCCACCATCACTAGCCAAATTTAACTTCATTTTTCTGACTGTAAATCTTTCAAATTTTCCAAGCGCACGCATTTTTTAAAAAGAAAATCTTAAGTCTTTCTCTGAACTTTTTTTTTTAAGCGTACTTTAAATGGAGCAGAAAAAAATCAAGAAGCCCGTGGACAGCCCATTCCACCAAGGATCTTGTGATGGACGATCGAGCAGTTATTTATTGAAAGGTGTATTTCTGTGTTAGCAGCGCAAGAATATTTACCATGAACTTTCCCCTCCCTATTCGGACATTCAAGACAAGTTTAAAAAGAATCACCAGTAGAGGTGATGGGTCAGCGAAGTACAAAACACGAGGGGAAATTATTACTAAATTCAAGTTATTACTTGAATTCGAGCATCCCACAACATCTAGCCCTTTCCTGCTTAGCGACCTATCCGATGGGAGTCACAGAGACCCTGGGAGCGGGCAGAGGGGCTGTATTGCAGAAAACTCATCAGCCCCCTAAAAAGTGGCCCAGAGGGAAGAGCGAGTAGCGCTTCTTAATTCTGCTTCTGCTCCTTTCGGAGAACGCGGCGCCTGCACTTCCCGTCGCCGCCTGCAGAGAAGCTAACCTAACAGCCCCCGTCCCAGCCTCCCCGACCTCCGCCCTTTACTTACTTCTTGCCATCGCCACTGAAGAACCCGAAGGCCGACGAGGGAGCATTGGAGGCTGTAGTGGGCGCCGCCTCTTGGCCCACCTCAGGCTGAGCATCCCCGGCCTGCTCGTTGTAACCGACGTTGTTGGTCAACATCGTCCCACCGCACCGTTACCGGTTGAAGCGCCCACCTGAACCCGGTTTAGCCCTCCCTTCCTCCCTGCAGTTCCTTCCCTCGCAATCCGGCTCTTCCCGGAAGCTGTCGGCAAACAGCGGCCAAAGCCGTGTCACATGATCGCCGAGAGGGGGCGGGGACCAAGTCGACCCAACAGACTTTTTTCTGGAGAGTCGCCCGGCGGCGCCATCGTTGCCAAGGGAACGGTGCAAAAGCTGCTCCGGTTTCCTCCGGCTTCCAGGAGGACACGCCCCTCGTCACGGGGAAATCTCAGCCGTGGAGCCTCCCGGAGGCGTCCTGGGTCATGAGACACTTTGCTCGCTTTCAGATGCTCGCGTGCCACGTAGGCAAAGAAGACTACGATGATCTTCGAGGTTGCTCTGCAATTAATGGCTGGTCCGATTGCAGTGGTGCTTGTAATTAATTAGAAGAATGTCCTCAGATTCCCACCTTCACAGTTCGGTCTGTCTTTGAACTTAAGGAGGGCGTGACAATTAAGCAATTTTTGCATGATGCAGCCAAACACACTGGCCAATTACATTTTAGCCTCCTGTGGGCCAACTCAGATCATGCGGTTATTTTATAGTTTTATTAGGTTGTGCCAAAGTAAAAGTTTCACTTGGAGAATATGTTCTGCGAATGAAACACTAGCAATGGAAAAACAATATCTCTACTACTAAGCTGGGTCCTAATTCATAGCCATCTAAGAATCTTTGAGTAACTCAAATAGGAAATTCCTGACTTCCCAACAAAAACGTATAACTTGTCATTTAATGCTTGGGGGCACAGATGGGAAGGCAACCAAAGTGATGGGAAAAATAAGAAATGATTTCCATTGTTAAAAGTTGTTGAGTTTAAGAAACACTGGACTACAGGTAGGCCAGCTGTCAGAGAGTGGGAAAGGGACAATTATTTTGCTACCTGTTTATATTTGTTACAGTGTAAATAAAATAATTTTGCTTATATTTTTAATATGCATCAACTTTAAGATATGTGGACTTCAACTCCTAGAATTCCTCAACAAATTCTGGGAAGTGCACGTCTTAAAATTGCTGAGGTTCAGAAACACTGCTCTAGTCTCAGACAGATTAGGATCAATATGCAAGCAGTTGCATCAGTTTCCCTATACTTTTAATTGTTTCTGTTGTTATTTTATTTCCATTCTTTTACATTTTTATCCTTAAATAGTGGAACCAATTAAAAAAAACTTTACAGGAGGAGCTTCTCCAATCAGAAAGACATGCTCTTGGATAGAATAGAATAGAATAGAATAGAATAGAATAGAATAGAATAGAATAGAATAGAATAGGAATTCTTTATTGGCCAAGTGTGATTGGACACAAGGAATTTGTGGATAGTATATTTCATTACCTAATTGCCTCTTCCTGTTTTTCATAATTTCTCCCTTACAAAGCATACCTTTCCAGTAGCCACTGAAATTTGAAACATTGCATTCTGGAAGCCACCACCTCTGATTTCTAGCTTGATGCCTTAACCACTGCACCAAACTGGCTTTCTTACTACTTATCCATTTGTTTTAAACTAAGATTTAGCTGATTTTACATGATTATTTTACATGTTTTTAAATTTTATTTTGTGAAATTGTACCAAATGTGCAGTCACAACTTACAAATCTTACTTCGATTTATGATTTTTCCTGTGTCAAGAGGACTATGTATTGTACAGTATTAGTTCTAGTTACTGCATACTTGTTTGGTGTCCTCTTGTGGTTTAGATTATGAACTGCAAAATTACACTAAAAATGCAAACTTAACAATTGGATGATACCTTTATTGAGATAGCGCAAATGTTATGAAACAGTTTACAAGTTTTTATGTTCTCTAGAACTCTTCACAATGGAGTGTTAAAACAATTTAAAAATTACATCAAATTTACAATCAGGATGTCTGTTGTTCAAAACTGTTTCACAATGATGTTTATATACTGAAGGCATTTGTCAGTAATGGATGGGTTTCACTTAAAATGTACAGTTAAAGTAGTGGTTTCTTTCACTCATCTCTAAATGTAAAATAAAATTAGTTTCCAGTTTGTTTCTACCTACAAGGATGAGAGAGACAAGAAAAAGAAAGAAAACTATCTTTATAACAGCAGCAAAACCAGAGGTATCTTTGATAAGTTTTGGGGGCTTGGGGGGAAGGCAACTCAAGGTGTTGGTTATTGGTGTTGGTTAACTCTAAAACCCTAAATGGCACAGGACCAGGTAAAGTACAGGAACACCTGCCTTAGGTTATCTGCCTACCTGTCCTTCAAGATCCTTCAAGACTGAGTGCTGTACAGATCCCTTCTCATAAATGTTCTCATCTAGCAGGATTTAGGAAGTACACCTTATCTGTAGCTGCTCCTCTCCTGTGAACACCCTTCTCCCACAGATCCCAGACCCCCATATTTCTTGAATTCTGGAAGACATTGAAGAGTTGATTTTTCTCCACAAACATTGGGATACATCGAGACTGGAACCCAATAAGAAAGTACCTATATCAGGCATGATATTCCCCTCTGAAAAAAAAATCGGGGCCGGCCAAAAGAGCCCCCCACCGCGGTGCCAAGAAATCGCCCACCCGCCCGCAGCTCGCACGCACCGCCCGCTCGCCCGCCTGCCCGCCGCCGCACCCCCGCCCGCCCGCTCGCACCACCCGGGTGATTCCCAAAAAAATCGGAATTCCGATTTTAATCGGAAAAATATCATGTCTGCTATA